>NC_079381.1:0-300000 GCF_021018895.1 Seriola aureovittata
CAGACAGCTTTAACGAGGAAAGGAGCCGATTTAGACGCTGGAAACGTGAAAACAGTTCTTTTCAACAGTATTGCATTCTCAGGTGTAACTGATAACTTTATGACATGTAAACATGAAATCCATCATATTCTTCATGAATGCTACTCAAATAGACAGGAAAACCTATCCTGAAGTGTTCTGTACAGACAGGACAATGAGTGACAAAAACTCAGTTTTCAGACACAGAGAAAGCTTCTGACGAGGACTTAGAGCAGATCCTGACGCTTAAACGCGATTTTCAACATTATTACCTTCTAAGGTGTAACTGATAACTTTATGACATGTAACCATGAAATCCATCATATTCTTCATCAATGTTACTCAAATAGACAGGAAAACTTATCCTGAAGTGTTCTGTGTAGAAATCCCACTAAATGTGAATGCTGAGATTTTGGAGAAACACAGACAGCTTTAACGAGGGAAAGAGCCGATTTAGACGCTGGAAACGTGGAAACAGCGCTTTTCAACAGTATCACATTCTAAGGTGTAGCTGATAACTTTATGACATGTAAACATGAAATCCATCATATTCTTCATGAATGCTACTCAAATAGACAGGAAAACTTATCCTGAAGTGTTCTGTGTAGAAATCCCACTAAATGTGAATGCTCAGATTTTGGATACACACAGACAGCTTTAACGAGGGAAAGAGCCGATTTAGACGCTGGAAACGTGGAAACAGCGCTTTTCAACAGTATCGCATTCTAAGGTGTAGCTGATAACTTTATGACATGTAAACATGAAATCCATCATATTCTTCATGAATGCTACTCAAATAGACAGGAAAACTTATCCTGAAGTGTTCTGTGTAGAGATCCCACTTAATGTGAACGCTCAGATTTTTGATACACTCAGACAGCTTTAACGAGGGAAAGAGCCGATTCAGACGCTGGAAAAGTGGAAACAGCGCTTTACAACAGTATCGCATTCTCAGGTGTAGCTGATAACTTTATGACATGTAAACATGAAATCCATCATATTCTTCATGAATGCTACTCAAATAGACAGGAAAACTTATCCTGAAGTGTTCTGTGTAGAGATCCCACTTAATGTGAACGCTCAGATTTTTGATACACTCAGACAGCTTTAACGAGGGAAAGAGCCGATTCAGACGCTGGAAAAGTGGAAACAGCGCTTTACAACAGTATCGCATTCTCAGGTGTAGCTGATAACTTTATGACATGTAAACATGAAATCCATCATATTCTTCATGAATACTACTCAAATAGACAGGAAAACCTATCCTGAAGTGTTCTGTGTAGAAATCTCACTTAATGTGAACGCTCAGATTTTGGATACACACAGACAGCTTTAAGGAGGGAAAGAGCCGCTTTAGACGCTGGAAACGTGGAAACAGCGCTTTACAACAGTATCGCATTCTCAGGTGTAGCTGATAACTTTATGACATGTAAACATGAAATCCATCATATTCTTCATGAATGCTACTCAAATAGACAGGAAAACCTATCCTGAAGTGTTCTGTATAGACAGGACAATGAGTGACAAAAACTCAGTTCTCAGACACAGAGAACGCTTCTGACGAGGACTTAGAGCAGATCCTGACGCTTAACAGAGCGTTACAACAGTATCGCATTCTCAGGTGCAGCTGATAACTTTATTAAATGTTAACATGAAATCCATCATATTCTTCATGAATGCTACTCAAATAGACAGGAAAACTTATCCTGAAGTGTTCTGTGTAGAGATCCCCTTAATGTGAACGCTCAGATTTTTGATACACTCAGACAGCTTTAACGAGGGAAAGAGCCGATTCAGACGCTGGAAAAGTGGAAACAGCGCTTTACAACAGTATCGCATTCTCAGGTGTAGCTGATAACTTTATGACATGTAAACATGAAATCCATCATATTCTTCATGAATGCTACTCAAATAGACAGGAAAACTTATCCTGAAGTGTTCTGTATAGACAGGACAATGAGTGACAAAAACTCAGTTCTCAGACACAGAGAACGCTTCTGACGAGGACTTAGAGCAGATCCTGACGCTTAACAGAGCGTTACAACAGTATCGCATTCTCAGGTGCAGCTGATAACTTTATTACATGTAAACATGAAATCCATCATATTCTTCATGAATGCTACTCAAATAGACAGGAAAACTTATCCTGAAGTGTACTGTGTAGAAATCTCACTTAATGTGAATGCTCAGATTTTGGATACACACAGACAGCTTTAAGGAGGGAAAGAGCCGCTTTAGACGCTGGAAACAGCGCTTTACAACAGTATCGCATTCTCAGGTGTAGCTGATAACTTTATGACATGTAAACATGAAATCCATCATATTCTTCATGAATGCTACTCAAATACACAGGAAATCTTATCCTGAAGTGTTCTGTATAGACAGGACAATGAGTGACAAAAACTCAGTTCTCAGACACAGAGAACGCTTCTGACGAGGACTTAGAGCAGATCCTGACGCTTAACAGAGCGTTACAACAGTGTCGCATTCTCAGGTGCAGCTGATAACTTTATTACATGTAAACATGAAATCCATCATATTCTTCATGAATGCTACTCAAATAGACAGGAAAACTTATCCTGAAGTGTTCTGTGTAGAAATCTCACTTAATGTGAATGCTCAGATTTTGGATACACACAGACAGCTTTAAGGAGGGAAAGAGCCGCTTTAAACGCTGGAAACAGCGCTTTACAACAGTATCGCATTCTCAGGTGTAGCTGATAACTTTATGACATGTAAACATGAAATCCATCATATTCTTCATGAATTCTACTCAAATAAACAGGAAAACCGATCCTGAAGTGTTCTGTATAGACAGGACAATGAGTGAAAAAAACTCAGTTCACAGACACAGAGAACGCTTCTGACGAGGACTTAGAGCAGATCCTGACGCTTAACAGAGCGTTACAACAGTATCGCATTCTCAGGTGCAGCTGATAACTTTATTAAGTGTAAACATAAAATCCATCATATTCTTCATGAATGCTACTCAAATAGACAGGAAAACGTATCCTGAAGAGTTCTGTGTAGAAATCTCACTTAATGTGAACGCTCTGATTTTTGATATACACAGACAGCTTTAAGGAGGGAAAGAGCCGCTTTAGACGCTGGAAAGGTGGAAACAGCGCTTTACAACAGTATCGCATTCTCAGGTGTAGCTGATAACTTTATGACATGTAAACATGAAATCCATCATATTCTTCATGAATGCTACATAAATAGACAGGAAAACCGATCCTGAAGTGTTCTGTATAGACAGGACAATGAGTGAAAAAAACTCAGTTCTCAGACACAGAGAACGCTTCTGACGAGGACTTAGAGCAGATCCTGACGCTTAACAGAGCGTTACAACAGTATCGCATTCTCAGGTGCAGCTGATAACTTTATTACATGTAAACATGAAATCCATCATATTCTTCATGAATGCTACTCAAATAGACAGGAAAACTTATCCTGAAGTGTTCTGTGTAGAGATCCCACTTAATGTGAACGCTCAGATTTTTGATACACACAGACAGCTTTAACGAGGGAAAGAGCCGCTTTAGACGCTGGAAACGTGGAAACAGCGCTTTACAACAGTATCGCATTCTCAGGTGTAGCTGATAACTTTATTACATGTAAACATAAAATCCATCATATTCTTCATGAATGCTACTCAAATAGACAGGAAAACTTATCCTGAAGTGTTCTGTATAGACAGGACAATGAGTGAAAAAAACTCAGTTCTCAGACACAGAGAACGCTTCTGACGAGGACTTAGAGCAGATCCTGACGCTTAACAGAGCGTTACAACAGTATCGCATTCTCAGGTGCAGCTGATAACTTTATTACATGTAAACATGAAATCCATCATATTCTTCATGAATGCTACTCAAATAGACAGGAAAACTTATCCTGAAGTGTTCTGTGTAGAGATCCCACTTAATGTGAATGCTCAGATTTTGGATACACACAGACAGCTTTAAGGAGGGAAAGAGCCGCTTTAGACGCTGGAAACGTGGAAACGTGGAAACAGCGCTTTACAACAGTATCGCATTCTCAGGTGTAGCTGATAACTTTATGACATGTAAACATGAAATCCATCATATTCTTCATGAATGCTACTCAAATAAACAGGAAAACCGATCCTGAAGTGTTCTGTATAGACAGGACAATGAGTGAAAAAAACTCAGTTCTCAGACACAGAGAACGCTTCTGACGAGGACTTAGAGCAGATCCTGACGCTTAACAGAGCGTTACAACAGTATCGCATTCTCAGGTGCAGCTGATAACTTTATTACATGTAAACATGAAATCCATCATATTCTTTATGAATGCTACTCAAATAAACAGGAAAACTTATCCTGAAGTGTTCTGTATAGACAGGACAATGAGTGACAAAAACTCAGTTCTCAGACACAGAGAACGCTTCTGACGAGGACTTAGAGCAGATCCTGACGCTTAACAGAGCGTTACAACAGTATCGCATTCTCAGGTGCAGCTGATAACTTTATTACATGTAAACATGAAATCCATCATATTCTTCATGAATGCTACTCAAATAGACAGGAAAACTTATCCTGAAGTGTTCTGTGTAGAGATCCCACTTAATGTGAATGCTCAGATTTTGGATACACACAGACAGCTTTAAGGAGGGAAAGAGCCGCTTTAGACGCTGGAAACGTGGAAACAGCGCTTTACAACAGTATCGCATTCTCAGGTGTAGCTGATAACTTTATGACATGTAAACATGAAATCCATCATATTCTTCATGAATGCTACTCAAATAAACAGGAAAACTTATCCTGAAGTGTTCTGTATAGACAGGACAATGAGTGACAAAAACTCAGTTCTCAGACACAGAGAACGCTTCTGACGAGGACTTAGAGCAATCCTGACGCTTAACAGAGCGTTACAACAGTGTCGCATTCTCAGGTGCAGCTGATAACTTTATTACATGTAAACATGAAATCCATCATATTCTTCATGAATGCTACTCAAATAGACAGGAAAACTTATCCTGAAGTGTTCTGTGTAGAAATCTCACTTAATGTGAATGCTCATATTTTGGATACACACAGACAGCTTTAAGGAAGGAAAGAGCCGCTTTAGACGCTGGAAACGTGGAAACAGCGCTTTACAACAGTATCGCATTCTCAGGTGTAGCTGATAACTTTATGACATGTAACCATGAAATCCATCATATTCTTCATGAATGCTACTCAAATAGACAGGAAAACTTATCCTGAAGTGTTCTGTATAGACAGGACAACGAGTGAGAAAAACTCAGTTCTCAGACACAGAAAAATATTCCAAGGAGGAAAAGAGCAGATCCTGACGCTTAAACAGCGTAAACAGCTTAAACATGACATGTAAACATGAAGTCCATCATATTCTTCATGAATGCTACTCAAATAGACAGGAAAACTTATCCTGAAGTGTTCTGTGTAGAAATCCCACTAAATGTGAATGCTGAGATTTTGGAGAAACACAGACAGCTTTAACAAGGAAAAGAGCCGATTTCGGCGCTGGAAACGTGAAAATAGCACTTTTCAACAGTATTGCATTCTCAGGTGTAACTGATAACTTTATGACACGTAAACATGAAATCCATCATATTCTTCATGAATGCTACTCAAATAGACAGGAAAACTTATCCTGATGTGTTGTGTACAGACAGGACAACGAGTGAGAAAAACTCAGTTCTCAGACACACAAAAAGATTCTAAGGAGGAAAAGAGCCGATCCTGAAGCTTAAAAAGCGCTATTGAACAGTATTGCATTCTCAGGTGTAACTGATAACTTTATGACACGTAAACATGAAATCCATCATATTCTTCATGAATGCTACTCAAATAGACAGGAAAACTTATCCTGAAGTGTTCTGTGTAGAAATCCCACTAAATGTGAATGCTGAGATTTTGGAGACACAGAGACAGCATTAACGAGGGAAAGAGCCGATCTAGGTGCTGGAAACATTAAAACAGTGCTGTTGAACAGTATTGCATTCTCAGGTGTAACTGATAACTTTATGACATATAAACATGAAATCCATTATATTCTTCATGAATGCTACTCAAATAGATGTGAAAACCTATACTGAAGTGTTCTGTAAAGACAGGACAACGATTGAGAAAAACTCAGTTCTCAGACACAGAGACAGCTTCTAAGGAGGAATTAAAGCCGATCCTGACGATTAACAGCGCTATTGAACAGTACTGCATTCTCAGGTGTAACTGATAACTTTATGACACGTAAACATGAAATCCATCATATTCTTCATGAATGCTACTCAAACAGACAGGAAAACTTATCCTGATGTGTTGTGTACAGACAGGACAACGAGTGAGAAAAACTCAGTTCTCAGACACACAAAAAGATTCTAAGGAGGAAAAGTGCCGATCCTGACGCTTAAACAGCTTAAACATGACATGTAAACATGAAGTCCATCATATTCTTCATGAATGCTACTCAAATAGACAGGAAAACTTATCCTGAAGTGTTTTGTGTAGAAATCCCACTAAATGTGAATGCTGAGATTTTGGAGACCCACAGACAGCATTAACGAGGGAAAGAGCCGATCTAGGTGCTGGAAACGTTAAAACAGCGCTGTTGAACAATATTGCATTCTCAGGTGTAACTGATAACTTTATGAAATGTAACAATGAAATCCATCATATTCTTCATGAATGCTACTCAAATAGACAGGAAAACTTAACCTGAAATGTTCTGTACAGACAGGACAACGATTGAGAAAAACTCAGTTCTCAGAAACAGAAACAGCTTCTAAGGAGGAAAAGAGCCGATCCTGAAGCTTAAAAAGCGCTATTGAACAGTATTGCATTGTCAGGTGTAACTGATAACATTATGACATGTTAACATGAAATCCATCATATTCTTCATGAGTGCTACTCAAATAGACAGGAAAACCTATCCTGAAGTGTTCTGTATAGACAGGACAATGAGTGACAAAAACTCAGTTCTCAGACACAGAAAAAGCTTCTGACGAGGACTTAGAGCTGATCCTGACGCTTAAAAGCGCTTTTCAACAGTATCGCATTCTAAGGTGTAGCTGATAACTTTATGACATGTAAACATGAAATCCATCATATTCTTCATGAATGCTACTCAAATAGACAGGAAAACTTATCCTGAAGTGTTCTGTGTAGAAATCCCACTATATGTGAATGCTGAGATTTTGGAGGAAGACAGACAGCTTTAACGAGGAAAGGAGCCGATTTAGACGCTGGAAACGTGAAAACAGTTCTTTTCAACAGTATTGCATTCTCAGGTGTAACTGATAACTTTATGACATGTAAACATGAAATCCATCATATTCTTCATGAATGCTACTCAAATAGACAGGAAAACCTATCCTGAAGTGTTCTGTACAGACAGGACAATGAGTGACAAAAACTCAGTTTTCAGACACAGAGAAAGCTTCTGACGAGGACTTAGAGCAGATCCTGACGCTTAAACGCGATTTTCAACATTATTACCTTCTAAGGTGTAACTGATAACTTTATGACATGTAACCATGAAATCCATCATATTCTTCATCAATGTTACTCAAATAGACAGGAAAACTTATCCTGAAGTGTTCTGTGTAGAAATCCCACTAAATGTGAATGCTGAGATTTTGGAGAAACACAGACAGCTTTAACGAGGGAAAGAGCCGATTTAGACGCTGGAAACGTGGAAACAGCGCTTTTCAACAGTATCACATTCTAAGGTGTAGCTGATAACTTTATGACATGTAAACATGAAATCCATCATATTCTTCATGAATGCTACTCAAATAGACAGGAAAACTTATCCTGAAGTGTTCTGTGTAGAAATCCCACTAAATGTGAATGCTCAGATTTTGGATACACACAGACAGCTTTAACGAGGAAAGGAGCCGATTTAGACGCTGGAAACGTGGAAACAGCGCTTTTCAACAGTATCGCATTCTAAGGTGTAGCTGATAACTTTATGACATGTAAACATGAAATCCATCATATTCTTCATGAATGCTACTCAAATAGACAGGAAAACTTATCCTGAAGTGTTCTGTGTAGAAATCCCACTAAATGTGAATGCTCAGATTTTGGAGAAAGACAGACAGCTTTAACGAGGAAAGGAGCCGATTTAGACGCTGGAAACGTGAAAACAGCTCTTTTCAACAGTATTGCATTCTCAGGTGTAACTGATAACTTTATGACATGTAAACATGAAATCCATCATATTCTTCATGAATGCTACTCAAATAGACAGGAAAACCTATCCTGAAGTGTTCTGTACAGACAGGACAATGAGTGACAAAAACTCAGTTTTCAGACACAGAGAAAGCTTCTGACGAGGACTTAGAGCAGATCCTGACGCTTAAAGGCGCTTTTCAACATTATTACCTTCTAAGGTGTAACTGATAACTTTATGACATGTAAACATGAAATCCATCATATTCTTCATGAATGTTACTCAAATAGACAGGAAAACTTATCCTGAAGTGTTCTGTGTAGAAATCCCACTAAATGTGAATGCTGAGATTTTGGAGAAACACAGACAGCTTTAACGAGGGAAAGAGCCAATTTAGACGCTGGAGACGTGGAAACAGCGCTTTTCAACAGTATCGCATTCTAAGGTGTAGTTGATAACTTCATGACATGTAAACATGAAATCCATCATATTCTTCATGAATGCTACTCAAATAGACAGGAAAACCTATCCTGAAGTGTTCTGTACAAACAGGACAATGAGTGACAAAAACTCAGTTCTCAGACACAGAAAAAGCTTCTGACGAGGACTTAGAGCAGATCCTGACGCTTAAAAGAGCTTTTCAACAGTATCGCATTCTAAGGTGTAGCTGATAACTTTATGACATGTAAACATGAAATCCATCATATTCTTCATGAATGCTACTCAAATAGACAGGAAAACTTATCCTGAAGTGTTCTGTGTAGAAATCCCACTAAATGTGAATGCTCAGATTTGGGATACACACAGACAGCTTTAACGAGGGAAAGAGCCGATTTAGACGCTGGAAACGTGGAAACAGCACTTTTCAACAGTATTGCATTCTCAGGTGTAACTGATAACTTTATGACATGTAAACATGAAATCCATCATATTCTTCATGAATGCTACTCAAATAGACAGGAAAACTTATCCTGAAGTGTTCTGTGTAGAAATCCCACTAAATGTGAATCCTGAGATTTTGGAGACACACAGACAGCTTTAAAGAGGAAAGGAGACGATTTAGGCGCTGGAAACGTTAAAAAAAGCGCTTTCTAACGGTATTGCATTCTCAGGTGTAACTATAAACTTTATGACATGTAAACATGTAAACATGAAGTCCATCATATACTTCATGAATGCTACTCAAATAGACAGGAAAACCTATTCTGAAGTGTCCTGTGCAGAGTGGACAACGAGTGAGAAAAACTCAGTTCTCAGACACAGAGAAAGCTTCTAACGGGGAATTAGAGCCGATCCTGATGCTTAACAGCGCTATTGAACAGGATTGCATTCTCAGGTGTAACTGATAACTTTATGACATGTAAACATGAAATCCATCATATTCTTCATGAATGCTACTCAAATAGACAGGAAAACCTATCCTGAAGTGTTCTGTACAGACAGGACAACGAGTGAGGAAAACTCAGTTCTCAGACACACAGACAGCTTTAACGAGGAATTAGAGCCTTTCCTGACGCTTAACAGCGCTATTGAACAGGATTGCATTCTCAGGTGTAACTAATAACTTTATGACATGTAAACATGAAATCCATCATATTCTTCATGAATGCAATTCAAATAGACAGGAAAACCTATCCTGAAGTGTTCAGTACAGACAGGACAACGTGAGAAAAACTCAGTTCTCAGACACACAGACAGCTTTAACGAGGAAAAGAGACGATTTGGGCGCTGGAAACGTTAAAACAACGATATTGGACAGTATTGCAAGCGCTGTTTTAACGCGCTGTTTTAACGCGTTGGAAACGTTAAAACAGCGCTTTCTAACAGTATTGCATTCTCAGGTGTAACTGATAACTTTATGACATGTAAACATGAAATCCATCATATTCTTCAGGAATGCTACTCAAATAGACAGGAAAAACCTATCCTGAAGTGTTCAGTACAGACAGGACAACGTGAGAAAAACTCAGTTCTCAGACACACAGACAGCTTTAACGAGGAAAAGAGACGATTTAGGCGCTGGAAACGTTAAAACAACGATATTGGACAGTATTGCATTCTCAAGGTGTAACTGATAACTTTATGACATGTAAACATTAAATCCATTGTATTCTTCATGAATAGACAGGATAGACAGGATAATTAATCCTGAAGTGTTCTGTGTAGAAATCAGACTTAATGTGAATTCTGAGTTTTTGGAGACACACAGACAGCTTTAATGAGGAAAAGAGCCAATCCAGTCGCTGGAAATGTGAAAACAGCGCTATCTAACAGTAATGTATTCTCAGGTGTAACTGATAACTTTATGACATGTAAACATGAAATCCATCATATTCTTCATGAATGCTACTCAAATAGACAGGAAAAGTTATCCTGATGTGTTCTGTGTAGAACTCAGACTTAATGTGAATTCTGAGTTTTTGGAGACACACAGAAAGCTTTAATGAGGAAAAGAGCCGATTTAGGCGCTGGAAACGTGAAAACAGCGCTATTGAACAGTATTGCATTCTCAGGTGTAACTGATAACTTTATGACATGTAAACATGAAATCCATCATGAATGCTACTCAAATAGACAGGAAAACTTATCCTGAAGCGTTCTGTGTAGAAATCCCAACAACTGTGAATGCTGAGATTTTGGAGACACACAGATAGCTTTAACGAGGGGAAAGAGCCGATCGCAGAGGCTCAACAAACTGATCTGGAAAGCGAGCTCTGTCCTGGGCTGCCCCCTAGACTCCATTGAGGAAGTAGGTGACAAGAGGATGTTAGCTAACATCCATCATGAACAATACCTCTCACCCTCTGCATGACACTGTAGGGTCTCTGAGTAGCTTCTTCTTTTACATCCTCGCTGTAAGAAGGAGAGGTCCGCAGGTCCTTCATTCCAGCAGCTGTCAGACTCCACAACTCCTGCTCTTCCTGACCATGTGCAAACGTGCACTTTTTCATGTACATATCGTGTGTATTTTGTATTTATTAGTGTATATTTGGTATATTTTTGTTGTATATTCCCATAGATGTTTAGTCTATAGATGTTTATTTTTCTGCTGCGGTAAATGAATTTCCCAGTTGTGGGACAAATAAAGTTAATCTAATCTAATCTAAAATAAGTGCGATCAAAACATGCATAAGAAAATCACACACAAAAGAAGGGGAAATAATGTTTTGAGGAAATCCTCAAATAATAAATGCTTACGGTCATGAATGAAAGAAAAACAATGTTGTGGAAGCTCAGGATCCATAGGATTGCAGGTCTAAGTAAGTGCTGTATGTTGGATAATAACATTAAATTATGAAATAGTTAAAGGACAAAATAATGATCAAAATTATGACCAACAACAGAAATACCAAAAGAGAAAAATTAAGGGGGAAAAAGATTAACAACAAATATTTATTCTCCCACATATTTTCTATGTATATTCTGCCATTGGGTCTGGATGTGTGTAGGTCCTCACCAAGAAATAATGGGAACTCAGATGGATTTTGGAGTGGAGTGTGATGGCAGTAAGTGTTAACCACTTAGGTTAATTATCTTTTTTTTTTTTTTGTGGGAGAATAGACAAATAATAGGAAAAATTACCAGAAATAATGTGTATTTTTCATACACATTATATGACCAATTTCCAAACTGAAGCACAGAAAAATCTCAGAAATGTTGACATTTTATTTTCTCAATTTCCACAACCAATCTCAAAATTCAGACCGTATGTATATCATATAATCCCCTCTATTAGCCCAAATTCAGTCCAAGGGGAATTTGGTTTTCAATTTTTTTAATCCATAAACGTTCATGTCTTTTTGTCTGGCCCCCCATCCACGTGATGCAAAGCTGTTGGACAGCGTGAATCTGAAAATGGTTGACCAGAAGGCCAGAGTGCTCAGTCTGCCCTCCTCAATGTTACACAGATGCTGTGTTCGCCTTGCTAAAAGAATGTGGTAAGTTTCTCTCACATAGAGACTAGAGAATTGGACTAGGTGTGGTGAGTGACCTTCTGGATCTGGAGGATGATTCTGTCCAAAAACAGAGTAATAGCTTCCCCATGTGGGTTAAACTAGTACTGCTATTGTTTGAAAGCCCAGTACCCTACCTCTCGTTCATAACCTGTTGTCTGCAAACCTAATCCGACCAATGCCTCCTCCAAGTGTGTGCTGAAAGCAGATCATAAATTTAATTGCAATTCTGAGCACCTGTGTTCAAACATTCTCCTAGCAGTTTCCTGTGTCCAGTAGATCTGAGGTGGTGCTGAAAAGGCTTTGGGCAGCGGCCTTAGGAAGGGGAAGCGGCCGGTAATGAAATGGGTAATGGTTGTTAGGTTTTCCTGTTTGTCCTGTGGGAGGAGAAGTGAGGAAAATAAATGTCCACGTTGGAGAAGGTAGACCAGGAAGTTTTATCCAAAACCTTTGGGAAGTTGCAAAAGGTGGCTCCTGGATAACTATCAATTTGAATGTTGCCATCATAATGGGCAGTTATACAACTCTAACTAAGAATCTCCCAGAACCCAGATCGGTTAGGGTTAGGGCAACAAGTCACTCTTATTTCTCTTTTTTATACAGAAATGATATCTGGCCTGATGATCCAATATGAAGTTAACCCTGCTATTGAAAAAGAGATATTGTGAAAATGAGAATAAGGGAGTAGACACGAAGTGAACTAATAATTAAAGCTGCAAACAGCATTGAGTGGGCCCTTGCACTTCTGTGCACCTCAGGGGCGCTTGCTGAAGGCCGGTTAAGTGAACCTCAGTCAGTCACTTAACAGCTTCATTATTACTTTTGAATTATGACTAATTGGCAGTCATTCAAAATATTGATAGGCAGAGCCTCACATTAGTACTGTTGCATAACTCATTACATTCAGCAACACATGAGGGCAACCATCATGCTCATGGCCCATCTGGAAACAACAGCTTATATTAAATCAGCCTTTTGCTGCCCTTCTGTTGGCCTATGCTTCCATCATTAATAACTAACTAACTCTCACTGCTGCAAGAGTCTAAACAGAGCCATAAAAAACGTAATAATGCTGTAGTCACCACAAGTGAATATTTTACTGCAAAATCAAATGTTTTGGTCTGTGAACACTTTACTGATTTGTATCAGTATCCACGTATTTGCAACTTGCCAAATATGTTAATTAAATTTCCTCATAGATAATAGATGATAGAAAACATAATCCGGTCACAATTATGTGTCTCTGTTGTAGTTTTGCTGTATAGAAACATCATTTTTAGGCGACAGAGTTGTCTTGGAAGCTATTAAAGCCCACCTGCTCAGATGGCAGTTGGATACACCAAGGCTCATACATTCGTTTGGAATCAAACATGCACATTGCATCACCCATATATACATTTATTATTATTTTTTTCTTTCATAAAGGTCAATTACTTTCTTTCATGAAGGTCAATTGATTACTGCCAGTTTTTGCAGGAGTCTTTCTTCTGTGTTGTGACCTATGAGACCATCATAAATACTGCTAGATATTGGTGATCTTGTGATTATTCCTCATTGATTTTTAATTTGTATTTAATGTAAAAAATTTAATATTCAGCCACTTGTTCGTGCCATTAAAGCTTATTATTTGATAAGACAGAGAGACTGTAGAGCATTATGTAACTGTGATCCACAACAGGTTGAACCAGCTGTTTCAGAATGTACACAGCAGACTGAGCTCTTCAAATAAAAACTTGAAACTCATGTTTGTACCTTCTATACTTGTGAGGGACCTACATAATCTGTATCTTAAACTTGAATTCCACCTTAACCCTAAAACCAAGTCTTAACCCCAATCATCTCTTTGTGAATAGTGAGGAATGGCCAAAATGTCTTCAGGCTCAAAGTCAAAAAACTGGTTCTCATAGTACAAGAGCACACATACACAGACATGAGCTAACATGTCCACAAGCCTGCAACAAGAAAGTTAACATGAAAGATTTACATGTTGGCTGGTATAACTGCTGGGTCGATCCACTGATGCCTCTTAAATGATCTAATGAAAAGGTATGTCACTGAGGTATTGTTTGAGATATGCGTTTTAATATCTTTACAGTGCACATGGTCAGAAACCAACAAGCAGTTCTTTGATGGAGTCCAGCCCTACCTGTCTGTGTGCTTGTTGTAATTTGGATAAAAATTATATTATATATTACATTATATTTTGGAAAAATAGTAGTATAATCTGAAAAAGGTGAAACTAGATTTTGACATAAAGCCTCTTTACAAGACAGATTAGCAGATTTAGGTAATAATACATAAGTGATAAGTGATTTATACTATATTATCTTTGTTTATACTATACTATAAAAAGGTGCAAATTCCATGATACATTTGCAATTTATTCAATCATGTACACTCAACTGTCACACAATGAATCTGTGACTGCGACCCTGTGGGTCTGTCTACATAGGAACAAAAAAAAGTGTTGATGACAAATGCACTTTAACAGAATCCAAAGTTTATTTATTGGGGCTCAAACAATTAAACACTGTAACTACTATACTTGCCAATAATGGGACACTGAATTTCCTTCCAATCCCCAGAATTTTCCAGTTTGCTGCTTTAAAGACATTTTCATGAGGCAACCTTCCTGTAACTCAGTGAGTAGCAATAGCGGAGAAGGACCAACACAAAAATGTCAGCTATAAAGTAATTTTAGCTGGGCAAAACCCCTGCGTGAGGTGACTTTATCAAGGCTGTGTTGTTTTTTTAAATGGAAAACCAAAGCTTTACATTTTTTTTACAGTCAATTAAGGTTATTTTTCACTATACTTTTGTCTGTTTTAGGGCTCCAAGAAAAAAATCATCTGTGGAAAATGGTCCTGATTGAAAACACCAAACATTTAAAAATGACGAATCGTAATCTCCAACCTTGAAATACATTTAACAATACTGTACATTTACCTTGTAGAACATCAAATTATGGTAAACTTCAGACCAGAATAATTTACAAACAAATACACACCAGTTTGATCCTTAAGTATTTCATTATTCACTTCAAATCCAGAATGGTTAATTGTTGTTGATCATTTTCGACATTTCTCCATCAGTATTTTAAGACTGTCGATCATCCTTCTGGACATCCACTGGTTTCATTTGATTTGTGTGAAAATCATGTAAGGTTTGTTTTTGTGTTTTTGTGAAAGACAGATAATATGCAAACACGGAAAGGATCATCCAAATTTGGGCATTACTTGTGTAACTGTGACACAGGAGATTGTGACAATAACATGACTGTGCGCATAAAGGGGGTGGAAAAAATAGCAAAAACACGACAACAAAACGCAATTTTATATAGCACCATGAAATTAAGTAAGAGTTTATTTCAACATAGCTCTTATTTTAGTGGGTTGACTATTGTTTCTATCAGTGCTAATCAAATTGTACTCACCACGTTAAAGGAAATCTTTTGGAATTTTGGGAAATGCACATATTTGCATTAGATGAGAGGATTGACACCACTCTCAAATCTGTATGGTAAGTATGAAGCTACACCCAGCTTCATGGTTAGCTTAGCTTAGCATAAAGACTAGAAAATGGGGGAAACAGCTACCGTGGCTCTGTCCAAAGGTAACAAAATCAGCCTACTAGCACTTCTTAGGCTCCACTTGATGTTATAGCTCAGATTTGAAGAAGTTGCACTTCTTTTTGTGATGTCATCATCAACATGTCAGGTAGTGAGTACAAAGTTATTACCGATAGAAATGACAGACAAAACTTACAAAATGAGGCATATTGAAAAAAAAGAAAACACAATCACCCTATAAATTGCTCACCACCTTAAAACACCTATTGCAGAGTTACTATTTTATTGTATTTATTTATTTATTTTGTATGGTAAGTTTCCATTCGCAAGTTAATTTTCATAAAAATGAACTATCCCTAAAGGAGGGAAGAAAATCTATCTAAAAACTATTGAATGATTTGGGAACAATATAAAGAAAGGTCAAATGTGTGCAAAATGTGAGTTAAAAGCTTGCTGACTGGCTTTTAACCAGGTCTCAGCTTCAGAGTGAAACTGGAGCTCACGTTGCATTGCAGCTCATAATCTTCCACCTATTGCTCCTTTTCTCTCTCTCACAACAATCAAGCCGAAAACCCATCTGCTCTGCAAAGTGCTGACAAATCGTCTCTTGCTTTAAGCTATCATACTTATTAGATCCAGCACTCTTAATGATACTGTCTCGTTTTTGGCATTTATAGCTAGTGAAACTGAAAGTTCAGTCATAAACACTAGTGCTCCCTTTTGTTCCTGTTATCTGGACTGAGCAGCGAGCAGACTTTCAGCTGCAGTTAAAACCTGAGGATCAGAACAATGTGAAGTTTTTTGCATCCACAGTGACATAAATGATGTAAACTTTGAAGAGAAGCTTAATGAATGAATGGTGATATGTCATTACTAGAGGGGCAGTTTTGAAGTTACTATAGCTGGTAAGCTAACTGGCAACATGCTAGTTAACTAGACTCCAATGTAACTGCTGAATTTAAACCATGCCTGTTTTGCATGGCAATTCTTAAAAGGCCTCTTAAGATTAGATGCAAAACAGTTAATACAATATCTTACTCCATGGACTTGACTTTCTGGTTCTCTTTGCAGTTTCAAGACAGTTGGCAGTTTAATTTGTCTCTGTGAGCAAATACACCAATTGTGGCAATGAAACTGAAATTAATTTTGGTCGAAAATTTTATACTGTAAATGCGGACTGGGCCTTTATTCTAGAAGTTTCCTTGTAAGGAGAAGTTACAAAAATAGATAGTTATAATAATAGAAGTTAGTGGGGCTAACAACAGCTATGGTTAACATATTAAGTCTGTTGAATTCTGACAACATTTTATCACAAAACTAAATACAATTTTAACCTGTATTTTATTTGGTTTGTTGGCATATTACAGTAATAAACTTTACCACTAGCTACACAAATGGCCACTGAAATGTTGTTTGAATGAGAAGTGGTATCTGTGGCACTGCAATTACTTGCCTTTTATGACTTAGGCAAGCCAGCCAGGAAAGACGCCAGTGTCAATGATCAGCATATGGTGTGAGGAGTATCTGACAGTGGAAACTTTGCCATTTTTGATCTTGTTTATGTTGTGGTTAGATCCATATCCAACTTAATACATCATCTGAGGTTTTTAAACTGAGGAGTCAGACTGATGTCCATGAAACCGACGCAGTGATTTGTGTTTGAGGAACGCAGCGATTGATGATGACCTTTTAACCCTTGCTGTACCTACAGTGGTCAATGGCCTCTCTCCCGAAGAAGTTGAGGAAAGATGATGCAGTCGACGGCGGCGGTGTTGCTGCTGCTGTTTTTGTTGCTCCCAGCTGGCATCTACTCTCCTGACTCCTCCCACAGCAGTCTGTGCTGTTCCTCCAAGAAGTTGGAAGATGTCCAGTGGTGTGTTGCAGCTCAGGTATTGCCAGGCCCTTTTCCCAGCTGTATCCCTCAGCCTCACGTCAGCATTGAACTTGTTAACCAGCAAACGCATTATGTTCTTGTTGCCATGGATGGCGGCAATGTGGAGAGGTGTGTGGCCACATGTTGACCTGGCATTTATGTCAAACATCAAACCAGCCTTTTGAACTCCATACCTGAAACCGCAGCCAGAGAGTAGATCAGTGCCCGGTCACATAATGTTTCTCATATATTAAGTTTTTCCAGAATATTTGACAACAGTTCATCTTGGCTAAATCTGTGGCAGCTCTTTTTTCACCTACATCAGTATGTTGGTCCCTTGGTGAGAGTGAACTATCTCACCAGCCATTGACTGGAAAGTCATTAGGCACAGACATTCATAGTCTCCAGAGGATGAATTTGTTGGTGCTGATTTTACCTCTTGTACCCCAAGCTGGTCTATATTTCCATAAGGCCAACACATGATAGACATGATACCTCTAAAATTAATGACTCAAACTATAGCCGTCAGTCTCAGCTATATGTTGAAATTAATGCTAATGCAAGATGCTAAAAGTTTAAAAGTGGGTCACTGTTTCGGGAGTATAAATGTTAGTCTTTACCAGGTATGAATAAATATTTGTGGAGGAGAGGATCATCGCTGTAATTTCTCCAATTCTTCTACTGTATGTCCCTTGCCTTACAGATATAAACAAATTAAAGTGCTTCTTGGTACAAAGTCTTAGGTGACTTTACTACAACATGTTTGCTAACGAGCAATAAACTCCACTTCAGTATTAGACTGAGACAAATGTAGGGCTGAGTCTGTCAAGCTCAAGTTTGAGATGCCCTAAAATGGCTACCATACAGAGAATAAACCTTTTTCATTTACAATATGACAATGTTAGACAGCACAAACAGCACATTGTTGATTTACCTATTCTTAGAGCCATAGCAGCAGTTGAGGTATAAATGTAAAGTTTATCCTGAGGGTGGCATTAAAATAAATAAAACAGTTGCTGCATACCATAAGGTGTTGAGGACTCTGTGGTCACCGTGTTTAGCGATCCAGTGCAGCACAGTGAAGCCGGAGATAAAGTCTTGTTTATTGAGCAGCGACGAATCCTCTCTGAACAACGAGTAGATGTCAGGCCAGGCACCTGCTGCCCCCTTCACCAGCCAGGCGTGCTCCCTGAGCTCTAGAGGAACCAACTGATGGCAGGAAAAAAGATCCAATTTATTAAATTCCCTCCATGGAGTCAATTAAGTGTTATATTGTCTTATCATACTAAAAGTTCACTGTGAAAGAAAAAAATCTGTCTATGACAACATACACCTGAGTAAAAAACTCAATAGCAATAGCAGCTATTTCCACAGGACAGAAGGGCTCACTGATTGACAGTTTTACACATAAATTCTCTTCGTGAATTGTTTTTAAATGGAAAGTGGGACCTTACCAGCCAAATTACTACCAAGGAGTGCACGGTAGGTTTGAATGGGACATTTAAAAATAAAAACTGTTCTGTCAATAAGTCTCACCTGCCTACTGGGGCCATCATAATGAGCGGTAGAGGAGGTGGCGGCAGCAGAGGGGCTCCTCCACCTTCTTTTCTGCTCCACCCCCCCAACCAGGTCAGCAAAGCTGTGGCCGCAAGGCGGCGTGGAACATGACGACAGGGACGAGGATGAGAGGTTGTAGCGAAGGCTGAGTGAGGAGGAGATCAGGTGGAGGCGGTTCAGTCGGGCCGCCTCACTTACTCCTCTTCCCCTTACGTCCTCCTGGAGGAGCTGGTCCAGGTCAGCCCCTAGGCTGCGGCACATCCTGTTCCTCAACTGGCTGCTGAGCCGCTTGGTAACAGCTAGGCGCTGCCGCAGCAGTGGTGAAGAGGTGGAGCCCTCGCTCGACTCTGCCTCCTCACAGTCATCATAGAGATCACCTGTGGGGTGAAGTAGAGGGTTCAGTATGCTTTCTCCAGGCTACAAACATACTATGTGTCATCTGTCAAAAAGCCCTTTCTTTTGGAACCACAGTTTGTGAACTATTGAACTACCGTATTCCTGCGCACCCTCGCAACTACAGCATGCTCTGTATTACTCTGCAGATCAGCTGTTTGAGTCAGATAGAGCTAAGCGTAGTTGCTTTGCAGAGAGACGAGTCACTCAAAACTAGACAGATGATAGATACTTTATTTATCCCCTAGGGGACATTCATGTGGCCATTAGCTCATTGTTGATAATAATAATAATAGTAATAATAATAATAATAATAATAATAATAATAATAATAATAATAATAATAATAAACAATACAGTTAATAATAAATAAACAATAATAATTAGATTAGTCCACTTCCTTTGGCTGAGGAGCTGTATAGCCTGGTGGCAGTGGGAACAAATGATCTCCTGAACCTCTTTGTTCTGCAGCACAGTGAGTTGAGACCGTTGCTTCTGTAGGTGCTTCTCTGTCCTGCCAGAATGTTGTGGAGAAGATGGTTGGTATTATCTAAGATGGCCTCCATCTTACATCGCATGCATCTCTCCACAGCAGTCCTGAGTGAGTCCAGACTCCTGCCAAGCACAGACCCAGCCTTTTTGACCAGCTTGTCCAGTGTCTTTGTGTTCATGTCGGACATGCTGCCGCCCCAGCAGACTACAGCATTAAACCACTGGCCACCACTGACTGATGAAAACATGTGCAGCATTTCACTGCCAACGTCAAAGGATCTGAGCTTCCTGAGGAAAAGAGATGGCTCTGCCCCTTCCAGTAGATGGCATCCGTGACCATCTCCTTGGTCTTGGAGGTGTTCAGAAGGAAGTTCTTGTCAATCCATTCACTGAAGGCCATAGTCAGTTCCCTGTACTCCTCTTCCTGCCCATTCCTGATATGCGTAACAATAGCTGTGTCTTCTGAGTATTTCTGGATGTGACAGGACTCAGAGTTGTATTTAAAGGGTGACACAAAGGGTATACAGGGTGAACAGGAACGGAGCCAGAACAGACCCCTGTGGAGCCCAAGTGCTGCTCATGACTGTCCCTGAGACACAGTTACCCAGCCTTACATACTGTGGTCATCTTGTCAGGTAATCCACAATCCAAGACGTGAAGCAGTGATCCATCCCCATCCCTTCCAGCTTGTCTTTAAGAATGGGGGTTTGGATGGTGTTAAATGCGCTTGAGAAATCGTAGAACATAATCCTTATGTAACTACTTGGCTCATCCAAGTAAGCAAGGGCCCGGTGGAGCATGTTAAGGATGGCATCATCCACTCCAATATATTCTTTGTAGGCGAACTGTAGTGGGTCTAGATCATGTTCATGTTCATGGCCTCAGAAAGTGGAGAAGCAGCCGCTCCAGGGTTTTCATGATGTGTGATGTGAGGGTCTGTAGTCATTTATCTCAGCCGGTTCTAGAGCACATACCTGGCCTGGCATCAGTCACAAGCCATTACGGAAATTCATTGTAAGGACATGCAGGGTTACGGACCCACAATTGACACTTTGTTACTCTTCCCACCATCAAACTATCAAATTGATCGGAAACAGTGACAAAGGACCCTTCTCTCAACAGTCCATGCCAGGCATGCCAGAGAGACACAGAACCAGACCAAAGGTCAAAGGGTCAGCTCCAGAGGATTAACAAATGGACACCAGGCAACTGGAGAATATAGGCAAAATCTCCAGTTTGTTAAAATAAGACTGTCTATTGATATTTGATTGTTCCTTATATAGACTGAGGTGTGAATCCTGGCCTCTCTGTGCCATGCACGCACGCACGCGCGCACGCACACACACACACACACACACACACACACACACACACACACACACACACACACACACACACACACACACACACACACACACACACACACACACCAACCTCTTCCTCTGTCCCTCTCTAGATAAGAGTCATAAACTACAACTACAACTAATTCCAATCCTGGGTAGTGACCAGCAGAACTCTCTTCACAGACACAGATCTGAGGAAGAATAAATAATTAAATATCTAACTGTTCTGTAACTCATGAGATGTTTCTATGTAATAGTTTAATCCCAAACTTCTATCCTATAGAATGTTTGAAATGTAACATGTAGACTTTAAGACAATGTCCTTCATGTGACCATACTGTCAGCATCCTTCACACAAGGTATCACACACTACAGGACATCCAGAATGTCCGTATTATTATTATTACAGTCAAAGAAGTGCTATGTAATCCACATTTGTAGACTATTCAGTTAACCACTTGTATTAAGATTAATTCCAGGTTTGAAGGATGTAATATGAAATCCACACTTGTATTACTCCTGTCTGTCATTATTGGTGCCATTAGGTTTATATGTTATGTCATTTAATGTTTTATGGTCATGGTGGAAGACGGATGTGCGAGTTTATAGGTAAACTTTAAAATTAAACTATTCAAAAGTTCCGTGGAAAATTACTCTCTCCTCCAAGTTAAAACAAAGTAGAAGACTGAAATGCGCGCCAGCCCTTAAGGGATAAAACAATTGCTAGAAGCTGAAAAAATCTTGCTCAATCGCTCTGTAGCTATGTAGTTCCAAACTCTTAGCCAAGGCTCTTAGCCATTTTTGCACTTTATCGTTTTGTCCGTGTCCTTTATTCTTTCTTTGCCACGTGCACCAAGTAACATTATTTTGTCTACACGCGTGATCTTTTATTTTTATAAGCCAAGTCAAGACCAACTGAACCAAAACAACAGAAGTACCTCAGAGTAATTTTGCTGCTTTTAATTATTATCAAGTATTCCTTTTTGAAGCTTTTTGACAACTTTAGAGTCATCTGGTGAACACCAGTCTCCTCTAAAGTTATCCAGCCAAAGTGAAGTGCATTAGAGTTTATTTTGCATCAACCCGCAAGAGATGCCAGCAGATAACACATCTGACCACGACCGCCTGCAGAGAAACCTACCAGAAATCAAGAGTGCCCGAGACAGAAAGTCTCCTGGCAAACTCCACCAGAGCTGAATCGCTGAGACACCAGTAGAAACCATGATAACTGAACACGGCCTCCAGGAGAATCCACTTAGATCCTGCGTCTCCAGGGTTACTACGGCAACCACAGCCACCTGGGTTCCAGCCAAGGGTCCTCAGCAACAGCGCAACTCACTTTATGCCGGTCTTAACACTCTGCTCATGACTGGGTTGATGTTGAAATATATTAATATTTAATCATCAAATGATACTCAGACATAGTATCATTAGCTGTATAGCCATAATGTATAGCCATAACATATTCTCTCCCACCATTGCCAACTCATCACTAAGCTCATTTCATTATTATTTTTATGTTTATGATTATTACACCTTGCATTTACTCTTTAGATAGTAGTTTAGTTAAAAACTCCTTTATTTACACCCAGCTGTTGTCCTGTTGTATTCTTTTCACGTAGAGACTGGAGATCCATAAAATCGAGAAGTCATGGCTTCTGATATGAGATTGATAAATTTATCAATCAGTAAATTCTAAATTATGGCGTTAACGCTACACGGTTGTCCTACCGTTTACCGGAACAAGACATGATGTTTTCTACAGGACCGGGACCCTCCCTGTTTGAAGGCTTAAGTTAAAGATCGTCTGGAGAGGCTCAGCCAGCTGGGCTGCACAGCCTCGGACACACACCATTCGGGCCTGTTGCCTTTCCAGGATGTAGCTTCTTGACCTCCACCCTCAACTCTTCTGCTGTAAAGGACAGCAGACTTGTTCCCAGTGTGGAGGGAGTTGCAGCTGCAGTGTCAGGTTGTGGAGGAGATGCCGTAGGAGAAGCTGCAGCTGAAGCAGTGGGAAAGAGAACAAGTGAGGCTATGTCAAACCAGTTGTAGAACAGGTTGAACCCATTGGCCTTGTCCACATCACCTGATGTTGCTGGCTGTTGTCTTTATAGCACACCTCTCTGGTGTTGTGCTGCAGCTTCCTCTCTATTTTCTTTTTGTAGTCCTCCTTTGCCTGCTTGCTCTCCTCTTCAGCTCATGTTGCACACACCTGAGCTTTTCCCTTTCTCCATCCCTCAAGGCCTCCTTTTTCTGGTTGAGGAGGGTCTTGATGTTACTTGTGATCCATGATTTGTTGTTTGGAAAGCAGTGTACAGTCCTTGCTGGTATTACTGTGTCCATACAGAAGTTAATATAGTCTGTGGTACATTCAACCATTCTATCAAGGTCAGGGTCCTTGCTTTTATCATTTTCCTGTGACTCCAACAGGACATTCCAATCTGTGAACTCAAAACAGTCTTTTAGACACTCACTGGCCTCCGGGGTCCAGTTCCTGAATGAGCGGATGGTTGCAGCCTGCCTCAGTACACAGGGCTTGTAGGAAGGCTGAAGAAAAACCAGATTATGATCTGATCTGCTAAGTGGTGTTAGATCTGAAGCAGTGTAGGCCTCCTTTACATTTGTATACAACAGATCCAGTGTCTTATTTTCCCTTGTGGGACAGTCAACATACTGAGTGAAGCCAGTCAGATGAGAGGTGAGAGTGACATAGTTAAAATCCCCCAATATTGCAATGAATGCATCAGGGTGCTGGGTTTGTACTCTCGCAACAGTCTTGTGAATGACATCACACGCAACTGCAAGCTCTGCTTGTGGTTGAATGTAAACAACAATGGCAACGATGTGTGAGAACTCCCTCAGTACATAGTACAGTCTAAGACCAACTGCCAACAGTTCAATATCCCAACAGCAGATCTTCTCCTTCACTGTGATGTGACCGGGGTTGCACCATCTATTGTTCACAAGCAGAACCAGTCCTCCACCTTTATTCTTCCCACTTGCTCCGGTGTCTCTGTCCGCTTGTACTGCAGTGAAGCTGCGTAAATCCACACAATGGTCAGGAGTGTTATCATTTAACCAGGTCTCCGTGAAACACATGAGACTACACTCACAATATGCTCACTGGTTCTTCACAAGTGCCTCCAGTTCATCACACTTGTTAGCCAGGGAGTTGACATTTCCCATAAGGATCGTTGGTAGAAAAGACTTATATCTCCATATCCTACCCATCTATATTACGGCTTCTTCAGCTCAGCCGGTATGGGATGTTTAACTCCATATCTGGTACACTTTAAAGCCAGGAGTTCTTCCTTTGTGTACATTATTTTCACCATCTTCAGACGAAACAACGATGTAGAATAAAAAACATCAATCAACAAAAAAATATACTAATATACATATAATATACAAATACATTGCAAAAAAACTACGAGCTACGCAAACTTTCTGCCACTTGCCAGCGCATCATTTCAATTTACAATGATGCAGACCTGGAGGGCAGCAGCAGAAGCTGCCCCCATCCATCCACGTTTTTTTGTCAACTTCTTGTAGATGTCCTTGGCACGGAAATCTTCGCCTCATCCCCCAAGTTAAACCGAGCACACCGGAGCCTTGCAACCAAACCTGTTTCGGGAGGGAGGCCACGACTTGTCATCCTGCGCTTCCACCACTTCCAAGTTAAAGACCAGGCGATCTGCGAGGCTTGCAAGTGGGGTGATTTGACCTACAAAGGCCATGCGATCCGCTTTTATGACAGCTACATACATACAACTACAGCCCTGACGTGTTGAAGCAGAGCGCCGAATACAGAGACCCCATGGCTGAGCTGTATAGGTGCGGGTACAAGCCAGCTCTGCTCTTCCCAGCCAAGCTGCACATCACCCTACCTAATGGGGACAGGACTTGGCTCCTGTCTGCTTCGGAGGCTGTCAAGTTTGTCCAGGACTTGGACACAGATCTGTCAGCAAGTTAACTGACACACTATCCTTTTATTGTTAGTGCAGTGCCATTCATTGTTTTCTTTTTATCTACTTAAATTTTTTTTATTACCATGCCTCTCCTCTTAATGGGCTATTTACCATACGGACACTAACAGCATCTTAATTGTGCTTTTCTCACAGTCAGTATTTCTTATTGGATTTATTAGACTATTAATCTCCTATTAATATCCTTTATTTTGAAGGGAGATTATTTGCCACTGTTTTATAGTAGTCATTTCCCAGACTACTAGTTATGTATTTTTATACTATTTGTGAATTTGTGAGTATCCAAAGTGGAGGGAGCATATATGTATGTATTTAGGCACCTATTTTCTGTAAGATCAACATAGTCTTTTCAGGCATATTTCCAACAGGTTACTACAATAAAGAATTCAATGATTTTAAAAAGGAAAAAAAAACGTGTATAGCCAGACGCATTTCATTTGAGGTATTTAAAAAGGTTCAACTTTTGTTCGTAGGTATATCAGAGTGATCTTAAGTGCTCTTTTGCAGCAACTGGGCTTGGGTTTGAGTTAAGGGGAGGGATGGGAGGGGGGTGGATTATATGTTTAATGTTTTCTCAGTTAGGGGTTTCCATTTAGTTCTTTTTTTCATGTTTTCTATTCTATCCACCAGCATGCTACTTCTTTACTCAACAAACTCCACTCAGTCATGTCCCTCTCTCTATGTACTGCTAGACAACAGACAGGGGGTGCCCAGTGATAGGGTTAGAAGTGTGCAGGAATGCCACCTGCTCAGGTCCCTAAGTATCATTATATGTTAAGTTCTTACACTTCAGCAGCACCAACAGGTGCTTTAAGATTTACTAGTTGGAATGTCAAAGGCCTGAATTCACCTGTAAAACGTAAAAAAGTTGTCTGAGGATCTCAATATGGACATAGAGACTGAGGCCCGGCAATCAGTTTTGAAACATGTCGACGTCATCAATCTGTGCCCATCACAGCGTTTTACCATGCAAAGTCACTGGTCTCAAAGCAAACTAGTTTGCATCCTTTTCTGGCACTGATCCAAATTGTGATAAATGTCACCTAGGACCAGCTATTCTTTCTCACATGTTTTGGATGTGTCCCACTCTAACTCTGCATTGGACATCTCTGTTTGACTCACTCTCATCCATCACATCTGTTAATATTCATCCTTCACCCCTAGTTGGCTTGTTTGGTGTTCTAACCACTGACTATTCATTGCCATCTCACTTTGTTGAACTTGTAGCTTTCTCACACTGCTGGCGAGGCATGTTATTCTGATGCACTGGAAGAGTCCTCGTGTCCCCTCTCATACTCATTGGATAAAAGGATACCCTACATTTTGTGAAATTAGAAAAAAAAATTAAACACTCTCTTCGTGGCTCTAATGTTAAATTCTCTCAAATCTGGCTGCCCTTCTTAGAACACGTCAGGTCCCTCCAATTGGATGCTGTCCCCATTGGCTGACAGTAAACACCCTGTCCTGTACTGATATAACTGCACTTCGTGGCCACCTCCTGTTTTCCTCATGCTGGTAATATATAGTTTGTCTGTTTTGTTTTCTTTTTGGGATGTATTTTTGTACTTTTTTCTGTTTTATTTATTTAATTATTATTATTTATTTATTTTTCTCTTTCTTGTGGTTGTATTATTGCAATCCTCTTGTCGTTACTTCCTATGCCATTTTACCTCATTTTACAGTTTTTTCATTTCATTTATTCAGTTATACATGTGGGGATTTGTATACTATATTACTGTATTTGTGTTTATTGTGTTGAAAATTCTATAAATAAATCATATACAAAGAGCTAAGCGTAGTTGCACTTGTGTGTAGGAATACGGTAGTTCAACGGTTGAAAAAATGTAGCACATCGTTCAGCTTGTGTGCCAGTGCTCCAGCTGCCTCTCCAAACTGGCAGCACGCTAATCCGACTCTACTGCAGGTAATACCACTGACTATGCCCCACTTCAAATAACTTTATTGAGAGCGATGATGAACTGTAGGTAAATGTGAATAACAGTGTACACTTCTCTTTAAAAGGCATTTATGGTGTCTCACACAGTTGGACACACAAAAGAAAGAGGTAGTTGGGTGAAGAATGATGAAGAGTACTTAACAGAGAAGTTCAAACGCTGTCTATTTTAACTTTTCTTGCTTCCCTTTGTAACAACAGACTACACAGCAGCTGTACAATCAATGTAACGGGCATGTTGCAAAAGATTAAAAATATCAGAAGTTCTTTACTTTTCATATACTGTATGTAGTAGTTATCTCATGTTGCAACATGCTAATGCTGTCAGCAATGTCTGCTGTATTTACTAACATAGCTCTAAAATGTTATGCTAACATTGGGAATGACATTCTTAATGCTATATTTTGTGTTAATGTGTCATGTTAGTGTGTCAGCAACTGATGACATGGCTGTAGCCCATCAGATTGAATTGCCATTCATTTGATTATTCATCTGTGTTCATGTGAATAGTTTTCTCTTGGAGAGAAAATTAATAATTAATAATAAATAATAATGAACTAACAATCACTTATCAAATTGTTGATCAATCAGCTAGTAGTTTGAGCACAACTGTTAATAGCTCATATTTTGAGGCAAAAAATTCTGATTGCGTAATGGAGATAGTGGGTTTATGTAAAAATCTTCATTTTTTGTCTCCCCTCTTATGACCTGTCAGATGTCATATCCAACAGCTTATGACTAACAGCTCCTTCACTATATAAAAGATCATTAGAAAAAACTTTGACCTGTAGAGAGGTGCCATGGTAACACTCGAACTGTAGGGTCCTGGTTGTTGTTGAGATGGGCATTGGAGTGGTACTGAAGAGTGAGATCCTGGTCGTCATGGAGACGGAGATGGCCTGCTGGCCCTTGGGCTCGCTGGAGTACTTTCTGGATTTGAGCCATGTGCCCAGTCTCACCTGTTGACACATAACAATTAATACTATTTCTAGTCCATTTCTGCTCTCTACAACAGCAACAAAACAATGTACATACAGCTTATGAAAGCCTTTTTATTTGTTGTTCTTCAGTGGAAAAAACTCAAACTTTCTTAATAGTGGACGTAAAAGCTCAAATATAAGGGAAGGACCTTGAAAGCATTTATCGCAAAAATCCTGTTGTGTCCTGGTTGTGCAAAAATATAAGCCTTTTTACTACACGGTAAGATTAATACAGCAAAAAAACATCTCTTTTGGTGTCTGAGCCACATGGTTCATATATTTATATATATCATTTTTAACATCAGTACTTTTTGATATTGTCTTACTGAAATAATTCTTTACTGATCAAAACCAGCCAAATACCAAAATATTTTAGACAGTGTTTTATTCAAATTTCTTGCAACATTGTGTTATGTACATGTTACCTTTAACATTGACAAAGTCTGGCTTCAACAGCTGGTGACTGTAGATTTTAGCAAATACTACTCACACTAGAGTAAATTGTGTACCTGTTTGGACTAGGGCTGTACAGTTGATCAAAATATAATCAAAATCTCTATATCCAAATCCTAGGAACTGCAATTTTTTTTGATAAAGGTAAAATGTGTCACAACATTGTTGTGGTGTTAGCACCATGGGCCACATGGTGCCACAGAGACGCCCCGACCTACAAATCATATTCTCAAGACATAAAGGAACATGTTTGTTTGGTACAAGTCCAACAAAAATCACATAATTTTTATATTTTTTTCAGTGAAAATGGAATGAAGCTCCAGTGAGCTTTTCGGGCGGTAAGACAGAATATGTAATATTGATACACAGACTGTTGCCATACCTGCTTTGTCCTGTAGATCCTCGTAGCTGCTGTTCCATCCTGATCCTCTGGAGGAGCCAGACAGTGGCCATTCGCTGCTGGAGAAGCTAACATGAGATGCGGGGGAGAGGACACTGCTGTGGCTAGATGACAGCCCCGACCTTTGGCTTTGATGAAGCCCCGGCCTTGGTTCGAGCTGAACATCTGAGGCCTGTGAGTATTGGCAGTCCAGGTAGATATTGTGGTGAGGCGAAGCCTCTTTAGCTCGGCCTGGAGATGATGTGTAGCGCACTGCCTCTGAAGGCTGGTTGGGTCTGATAGATGTCGACTCCTCCAATACAGACATGTGTTCCAGCATTGTCCCCATCCATTGTCCTTTCAGCCCTATCCCTGACTGAAAGCTCCAACCCAGGTCACGAGGGGACAGCACTTCCACATCCTGGATGTAAATCTCCGGGAGATTCCTTTCTGATAAAGAGGAGGAGGAAGAGGAGACAACTGAGGGAGGTACAGGTGTGTCTATGATGCATGGCAAGGAGGTGGAGATGGCCCTCCCTGTGTCTCCTAGAGGAGCACTCGGAGGCCACATTCCTCCTGCTGAACCCTGCCTCACTGTGACCTCATCCTCTTCCTCCTCATCTTCATCATAAGAAACAGCTGATTTGTAGCTCTGCCTGTGTCTGAAGCGGCGTGGAGCAACCTGAGTATGAAGAGGAGGCTCTTGATGAAGACCTCCTTCAGCGTTCAGACAGGCTTCCCTCCCTCTGAGGCTTTGAGGGACTGGGACCTGTTGGCTGGCTTCTCCATGATGTCTGACTGCAGACACCACCGGTATGATCCCAGGAAGCAGGCCAAAGCCCACCCTTTGCTTTGCCACCTTAGTGCACTGATTTGGAATAGGAGGCTCATCCAGTTCTGTTTTCACAGAGATCTGTACAAATGTGCTGTTTACCTGTTGCTGTTTCAGGTTCAAATTCGTTTCGACGTTGTTGTTGTTGCTGTTGTTGTTGAGTATGATTCCAGCCGCAGGTAGGATTGTTTTCTTTGAGGTTTCTCCCGGCGGGGCGGGTGTTGTCGCCTCCATAAGTTGTGGTTTCAGTCCAGGCTTCTCAATGCACATAGCCGGGCTCAGGTTGGTGCTCTCCGGGGAGGGCTCAGTGTTCCTCCCGCCGGGGAATCGTGGCGGCCCGGAAGAGCCCCCTCCACCGTCGCCCGGGATGTGTCTTCTGAATTTCTTCCTGAGAACGACGTAAGAGATGCCGTCCTGCTGTCTGACAGTCGCCACAGAGTTGACGAACTTCTTGAAGAGCTCCCGGTTTCGATCCTGGTCTGCATGATTCCGTATGAAGTTTCTGAAGTGCAGAAGCAGATCCGAGTTTTTCACCGAGCTCCCGCTGCTCTGAAGGAAATGTAACACTGCGTCCTGAGTGAAATCTGTAGCCATTCTGTTCTCAATGTATCTGCTTTCTGCCTCTCTCTCCCTCCCTGCTAGTTTCAAAGGTCGGTTTTTTTCTCAGACAGAAATGAAGCTCCGCCCACCTCAGGTGTTTAACCCCAGACCAACCTGCTGCATTCCTGCAGGTAACCCGGATGTTTCTGTGAAAAGTCAAAGGCCCAATTCCAATTTGGCCCCTACACACTCCCCCTACCCACTCTCACCCCGTTTTCGCGTTCGTGTGAAGGGTCCACCACATTGAGTGTAGTTCCAAACTAATGACCCTTAAATGGGGTTATAAAACCAGATCAGGTCTGATCCAACATAATTTTTTTTGTATACAAACAGCAATCAATAAAAATGAACAAATTAAAGTCCCAAAGCCACAATTGAATGTAAATGTTTTGGCATCGTCAAGGTAACATGATATAAGTGCTGTCCCATTCCTCTTTATACCATTTTGAGCCCTTGCAGCCTCTCACGCAATCACTCACCAGGTGACGTCAATTAAAGGTGTAACGTGTAAGATCGTGCTACTTGATCCACCTCCATGGGTGGCAGCATTTCACCTCTTCCCCTCTCCAGTTAATCATGTTGTTGTTTTCCCCATGTTCTTTATAATTTATTATTGATATGTGCATTTATTGTTGATAGTTAAAATTGTTGAGAGAAAACAAATTATGAGTACATGTTATACAAACAGTGTGGTTTTATTTACCTATAAAAATATGAAGGCAAGGGGATACTGCATGTCAGACTACAGCAGCATGAAGAAGGGGATGATGACATCATCACAAAGGCAGAATCAGAAAATAAGGTTTATTGCCAGGTAGGTTTTTAATTACAACAACGAAAAAAACTGTACAAAAGTGTTGAAAAAACTGCTGAACAGGATGTGCAAAAGATCTAAACAATATCTCTTATGTGCAGGAACAATACTCCAAGGTGTTAATGTGGTTGTTGATGATTGATGAGGCAAGAGGCAGAAGAAAAGGCAGGTGCTGGTACATCACTGGGATGACTGGACTGGAATTCTGGTCCTGATACAGACAAACGTGATAGGACAATTAGTTTAGATCATACATGTTCTTCATATTCAAACATGTTAGGACACATCCAGCTGGTTAAAACAGCCACAGGAATAAGCTAAATTCTACTAAATCGCTAAAACGTCTGTCAACATCATCAAGTAAATAATGATGGCAGACTAGACACTACACTAACTCACAGCATTTAGTGTTATAAAGTGGTATTACAACACGGCCCAGGACACGGCTATTTGGTTAGCATGCTCATTTTAGTAGATATCTCTGAAATACAATAGATGGAGGTCTTGGTCATGACACCATCACTGTGGCTCCTTCACATACTATTGATAGTGTTAGTTAATTTTTTTGAACATTTTAACAAACTAAAATTCTGGCCAGATCCGGCCATATCTTACACATTACACCTTTAAGTCTGTGAGGGTTCAGGGTCTAGGATTTAGGGGGGGCATTGGGATTGGGCCAAACCACACTCCCAGACGAATGTAGCATCGTTTTGAGTCTGGGATGGATGAAATGCCACAAACCTACAAATGACAGTTCCATGTGTTGCATGAAGTCATAAATTACCTCAAAGATATTTTACTATTTTCACACACATATGACGAAATTAGAGGTTACATTGTATTTTGGAATGAACCTGGCGCTGTGTACCTGAGAAAACTGTTTTTTTATTTTTATTTTACTTGATATTTGAAAATTAAACTGGAAAAAATAAGGTTATAATTAGAATAAGACGGCAAACGAAAACATGTTGACAAAGAAGCATGGAGGTGATTTTTCTTTCACAAGCTCACTATGCCATGGATGTGATGAGGGCCATGTCATTGCCCACACACCTACCTGTATAAAATGATCTTTTAGATAAATATTGATTTAATTCCAATATTTTTCTGAAATATTTTGGGTAACAATGACTTTCCAGTTTCCATCAGAGAAAGATGAGTGCATCCCAAAGCTTCCCAGTGTAAACCTTCCCCTATCTATCTATCTATCTATCTATCTATCTATCTATCTATCTATCTATCTATCTATCTATCTATCTATCTATCTAAAGTCAAGTTGAATTAACCTGAAATTTAAACTTTCCTTTGTCATGTTTTACAGTGTATAGGTTCATGACTATAAGTGACTACTTTCACATTACACAACATCCTGCAGTTTAATGGATCAGGCTACACAATATCAGCCTGATTATGTCGGAGTCCAACAGGCATCAGGAAAAATTTGCTTTGCTTTTTATCCTGTGTAACAACTTGAAGTGAATACAAAGTCTGAAAGCATTTACAAAATACATTTATTTTTCAAAAGTCAGGAGCTGTTTTACAATCATCCTTCTTTCAAAGCAAACATTGAATTTAATTCAACATAAACCAAGACATGTTTGAGATATTCAGTTGTGCCTCTTAAAATAACAAGAATAATACAATATCAATAACGAAAATCTGTGTTTAAATGAAGACATAAGGCTGTTTGTGTGCTGTTATGTTTGGAGAATATTTAAAAGGTGCTCTTAAAGAGTGAAAACAGGTAAAAAAAAAAAACCCTCTACTGATCAATACTTAATCTGTTTGAGAAGCTGTTAATAACATAATAAATATTTACCCCAGAACATATATTCTTTATGGCACCTGCTACATGGCAAAACTGTTTTATAAAACATGTGACATGTGTATAAACCTGATCTTTCATTGGCAGTTGAAAGACTTGAGTGAGTAGAATGTGTTCTTTAGAAAACTGTGGGAGCCCAGAGAGGACAACAGTGCGCTATCAAATAAGGGCAATGACAAGAAATTCTAAATAAGACATGACGTCACAAAATTATTGTTGTTGAATGCTGTGTAATATTTTATCGTTTTTGACAATTGAATGTTGCACCTTTTGTCCTTTTCCTATCTACTGCACTTCATCTGACCGCATATTTGCAAAATGTATTATTTAGACACAAATAAATACTTCACCTTGGTGGAAACAATGATTTTTGTTAATGTTAACTTTTCATGACCACAAAAAATACTGCAATTAATAATCCATGAGTAGGACAATTTAAATAACAATGAAGTGGCACTGTCATTGTTAATGCTTCTGAGCCTGTGAAAACAGGTGTATAACGTCTTCTGTAGCTTTAGAGGAGAAAATAACACTGATGATGTCATATACCCTATTCCCACCTAAATTAGCGGGTACAAGCATGTAAACCCGGTAATAAAAGCCGATTGACACCTTTTCCACTGCCAGTCGAGTTTGTCTTTCTGTTCGGACTTTACGCACACAACTGCAAGGAGCGACGTCATCACATGCATTTACAGAGCACACTCAGACGCAGGGGAAGAACAGTGAGCTGCTATATAGCTGTGTAAACTGTTAAAACAGATCTGTCACATTTCATCCATGGGTTGGGGCTCCTGTAAATGTGTCAAAGCTTCTGTGTGAGACGCTTCTATCGGTGATTGTGTGTTTTTAAAACTTATTTTGCTCACTCTTTCATCACCGTGCAGTGTAGCCGCAGTGTTTGTGGTTTAACAGCATCGTGCTCGACAGGTGACAGATCTGTCTACAGTCTGTGCTCTGAAAGACGTTACAGCAGGAAAAAGGGTGAAAATTAGCGGGTTTACCCGGTTGTTGTGTTTACATCAATGCCAATCGGAGCCGATAAATACCTGTGTCTACTGCAGTCATGTTACCCGGGTGTGAATGACAATTGAACCTTTTTTCATTACCGACAAAAGCCCAATGTTAGCGGGTCTTAGCGAGTTTTTTGACCGATGGAAAACGGGCTAAAGTGATGTCATCAGGCTTATCTCTGAGCTTGACACAGACTGACATCAGTAACTGAAACGGCGACTGGCAGAGCAGACAAAGTGCTAATAATTTGACTGACTCAAACCTTCAGGCAGAGATTAAATGAAGAATTTCAAGTTCTATTATTTTCTGAAACAGATATGATATGCAGAATTTTATAAAAGGAGTGTTGAACTCCTCTCAGTGTTACAATGTGCAACTGAGACATTTAACCACACACGGAACACCTGGCCGGTTTATTCGTTTAATTATGTGATCAGCAGTATATTTATCAGTAATTTTAATGATTGATTAGTTGTTTACATTATTTACCAATCATAATATTTGCTGGTTCCATCTTCTCAAGTTTGAGTACAGGCTTATTGTCTGTGTTTCATGTAATCAAAATTAAAAAAGAATTATAATAAAAATAAATATTTTTAGGTTTGGTAAATGTTCTATTTCTGTTATTAATGAAAGTAATTGTTCAGCATGTTACAAGAGCCACAACTGCAATACTGAACAACAGGAACATAAAATAATCAGTTTTTGGACCAACAAGCATTAAAATGCAAAATTAAACTCTGAAAATATTTCCAATTTAGGTATTGAAAAATTCCTTTTTTGGAACATCCAATGTTCAATCACAGGAAACTTTTGAAGAGGAATAACAGAACAATGTTTATGATTCAGTGTAAATTCAGCTTCAAACAGTAGTCAAAAGGCTAAAATTGCTACAAGCTCCAGATATACAGACAGTAGTGCAGTAGTAGTGTTACAATATGATGTGACAGTGATCATAACAGTTTTCTTAAAATGGTTCCCTGGATCTGTGCATAGAATTGTTAGTGGCAGTCTCCCTCCAATTTTGGTGTTAATCAATTTTTGTAAATTGACTGTACATGTGCGAAAGCTGAGCAGTTCTGGTGAAAATCACTGAATAGTTTTCTCAAGATGACAATATTTTACAGATGATAGTATTTTGTCTATGAGAGATGACAACTGAATGTTTTAAATTCCTGAAAGCACCGTAAGGGTTGTTCAAAGACAAATCCAGTGTGTCTAGGACTTTTTTACAAAGCATTTCTACTATTAACTCTGGTTTCCTTCTAACCTACTTTTAAACCGTCTTCTGTGGAGGATTCCCCGGACCTGGTGCTACCTTGGTGGGTGGCCCTTGATAATATTTAATGTAGGGTATTTCTAATTTATCTGGCAAAATGAACATAATTTGAAGCTGATTTTTCTTGGCTTTACTGCAAGGAATATTTAAACACTGAAAGCAAATATATCATGTATTTTGAACAAAAGAGTTGGAAATTCCTGGTAGGTACCTGTAACACTAGAATTGTCCTATAAAGCTTTGACAATTAACCTTCTTGGGAACTTCCAACGTGACAAACAAAAAAAAATCACCTTTCAGAGCAGAGGATAATTAGAAACATCTGCAGCAGCTGGTTTGAGTCCTCACTGCGCTGATTGTTGATGTTGAGGTGAATAAAGGTGTAATATACAGTCAGGTGTGAGTACAACGAGGCACATTAGAGGCTTTTGTTCTTCATGTATGAATCCTGCATAGTTGTTTCAGTGTGGACAGAACCCAATTTAGGCTCTTCCTTCATGTAATACATCTTCAGCTTAGAGCATCACTCAAGCTTAGAGAGCATTTTTAGGGAGCCAAGCATCTTTTCTTCATTTCCCATCTTTCACTGCGACCTGTAGCAGTGGCATGTCCATGACATCACAGTGATGTCACAGTGGTGGACCTGACTGAGGGGACAGGACCTGGCATCACAGATTGTTGAAGCAGTGGTGGAAATGGAGAAGAGCAGGGCACAGGGGTTGGCAATAAGAACGGATAGGATCTCGACCAACCATGAGCCTCTACCAGCTTGGCTGGCAGGCTTTCTGCCAACCGTGTCAGCTGCTCCTCCCCCTGCCGTATAAGGTCTTCCAAGTGCCGTCTGCGAATCAGAAAGGAGGGTTTGGTGCTGACGAACTGGCGGTAGTCCTGGAGCTGTGGTTCAGTGAGGTGGCCAGACAGGATGGCATGGACCACCCGCTGCCTCTTGTCCAAGTTCTCCTTCAGCTCCCAGGCATCTTCAGTTTGACGGAGGAGCAGACAGCGTTTGTGATGGAGGGAGTCCTGAGGAGGAGGAGAAAGCCCATAAAGTGGCTAAAGCAAAACTTCAGTGAGTTCACAGCAAACCATCAAGACTGTGATTAATTTATCATTTCAGTGCGAGAGTGGGACGGATCAACAAAGATATAGTAAACATTAACAGACTCATGTCATTATCTTTGATTTGAGGAGGTCTTTGATATCAGTTCTGTGCAGGCAGATGTAAAGATGGATAGTGTTGTGCATGAACGCCGTTCATTGAACGCATTCATGCACAACAATGAATTTAGTGTAGGCTGAACTGAACGAATCAGTTTACAAATGATGAACACACGTTTTATGACAGTTTTAGCTCACGTTTTACGACAGTTTTACGGCCGTATAACATCTCCACAGACACGGCCCAGCTTGACTGGTCTTAGCAGTCCAGCTTTTGTTCAGTTTGTTTGAGCATTTGAAGCAGTTATTTGAACAAAAAGTGAAGACTCAGACGGATTATATTTATATATGGATTTTAAAAGTAACTAATGTCTGTGATTCTTCAGTGGTATACAATAATTCATTTAGTTTGGGAGTGGCAATGATTTGGGGCTGGTGATGGGTGGGTAGAAGGAGGTTCTAAAAAGAATAGTGGCCTTTATTTAAAAAAAAAAAAAAAAACAGAACAAGTGAACGTGAAGTAGTTCATTTTTGGAACTGTGAACTTAGTTAAAAATTTAAAAAAATTAACTATGAATGTCAACTAGTTTATTTTCATCTATGAAACTGAACTGTAAACGTTCTTTTTAAGTGTGAAGTGGCACAACACTGCAGATTGATTGGGAGATAAACAGACAGGTAAAAAGATACACAGATTAAGTCATATATGTGGTGAATGGTGTCCTGTCTCACCCTCTCCTCTGCTGTGTTTTCCTGTGTCAGCTCCTCTCTTTCCAGAGCGAGCAGAGATCTGTCAATCCTCGACAGCCGGCTGCACAGAGACAGCAGCAGGTTTACAATTTTCTCCAGATCTCCTGCAAACACAACCAGGTCAACAACCAGACACAACCAGGTCAACAATATAACACCAAAGCTTCATGGAAGCTGCAGTTGTTGAGTATTAATCAAACATATCAATAAAACATTAATTCTTTTAACAGTGGCAGTCAGATGTTGTACCGATGAACATGCTGTACTTGTCCCTCTCATTGGTTTTGAGGCGTTCCTGTACCAATGTTTCGATGGCTGCCCCCAGCGCCTGGTGATGCCTTTGCTCCTCACACAATACCTCCTTCTCCTGCTGCAGAGCGTCCACACTATTCCTCAGAGCCTCACACAGCTCCACCTGGTAGACAGGGAAGGAAACACAGAAATACTCAGGAGTTTCACTTGTTACCGCTGTAATGGAATGGAAGGGCAGAGCATGAGTTATTGACCACATTGCTTTTCTGAAAGTATTATTTTACGGACCGAATGTGAGACTACTCCCAAAGGCCCTTTTCTCTCTTTCTCATTCTTTTGCCTGTGCCTCTCCATCATTTTTGTGTGCTGCTATGGCTTTTGTATTCAATAATAATTATAACTAGAAAATTCCAGGGAAATTTTGAGTGCCACGGGGGCTACTGCCGGGATGAGTACACGATTTATTTCCAGTGTTCAAAAGTCACCCTGATCATATTCTGGTTTTGAGAAATGTCTTGATATAAAAGACTCTGATATAAAACAATGTCACATCCCTCCATCATGTATTATGTGGGGAATATCTCATATTCTGTGTTGGTCTTTTTAATAAAACAAGAGGCAACATGTCTTCAAACTGGCATTTAAAAGGTTAAAATCCAGTCCAAAACTAATAAACATTTGATAGGTTTGAGCAGAACTGAAGTGGTTTAAGAGATTTATGCAAAAAAAGCAGAAAGAAATATTGATATATGATGATTTTATAGCATTTTCTTTGTGTGTCCTTTTTTGGATGCGAGGAACCCCAATGGGTACAAAATGTGTTACCAGTGTATAATAGACCTGTAACAGTAACTGACATTAGATTTTAAAAATATGTCAAAAAAGACACTTTCTTGCAGAAATCCATACCTTCAGCTGTAACACAGCCAAAATGATCAGCAAATCAAAAAAGAAAAGTGAAGAAAATGTCCAAAAAAGGACAGAGGGACCCCTGAGGGTTAATAAATCCCATGAACCGCTATTTAAATTACCACTATTATGTTTTTTTCTGTGCTAAATTTAACATTACTGGGGAGGAGAGGAACGCGACTAGAAGTGACAGCGAGAGAGGGCTAGTAGCTTCTCCTCTCCTCTGTCTCAGCGGAGACCGTCACAACTTCATTCACTCTTTTAACAAAACAAAACAAAAAGCGAAGGAAGCAGTAAATGGACTTACATATTTAAGACCTAACTAAATGTAATTTAAGACCTAACATGTGGCTAATGTAAAGCTAGCAGAGCTTGGAGAGTTGGTTATCTGGTTGCTAGGCGCACGCAGGCACGCACACAGGTCAGGAGCTGCCGTTGCCATGGCAATGTGAAAATCTGCCCAGAATTTGGCTTCTACATGGCTTCAAAACAACTGCAAATTATGAGAAAACCGTTACTTCTTTTCAAAAACTGAAAAGACCGTGCCAGACACTGAAGCCAGAAGTTTCTACAGTCTCTATTTTATTCAGATATTCCTTAAAATGAGTGAGTAAGCTCAGTGCGAAGACAGAGAGAGATTCTTTTGAAAAAAAAAGACGATTACATTAGGTGTCAATGAGAGTGAGACAGGTATTGCTGCCGGACTCGGCACCCCCGTTTAAATTTTGTGCAGACCCTGCCTGTCAAAGTTACATTTTATGAATCCCAACAACTATGTCTACATTTTCAGAAAGAATTATTTGTCTCCTTTTTACGGTTTGGCCGCGAGCTCGAGTTAAAAATAAAAATAAAGGTTATTCTTTACTGCTTCACGCACTCTAGCCAACTGACGCTTTCACTCTAACTTTGAAGAAAAAGTGATTTACACTCCTCCTTTGAGTGCTCACAGTGTGTTGGAACTGTTTGTGCCTGCAGTTGCAGTAGCACCTTTTCGCCTATAGAGGGCGCAGTGCGTTTATTTACCTGTGTGATTTACAGGAAGTGAGGTACCTGGAAGTTTTTATTTTCTGCTTCATAACGAGAGATACTCAGTCGTCCAGCTGTTTGTTTTGCCCTTGTACTGGCAATATAATTTCACAATTTTTGGCATTAAACCTGTCCAACCACAACTGCTTGCCTGTTCCTTGGAGGTCATGATGTCCATAAAGAGTTTAGCTGGCTGTGAATCCCAGTACACGACAGGAGTCACACTGGGTGTAACAGTACAGTGAAATTATAACACTCAACGAGGGATGACGACAAACTGTTGGACACTGACTAGAGAGCCAGTGACAGACACACACTCTCCTTCACCAGCACTTCTCAGCCAAGCATAATGGAGACAACAGGGGCTCGTGGTCAAGATTCTGAGGAGACCAGATCACTCTCTGCTCGCTCCTTAACGTCCTCAAAATCTTCAGGAAGGCTGACTGTCAGATCATCAGCAGGAGCTTCAAGAAGGTCAGCCACATCAAGCAGAGCAAGTATGGCAGCAGCAAAAGCTCAAGCGGAAGCACAGGCTGCCAAAGCCAGGTTAGCCTACGCAGAGAAAGAAATGAGCATCAAGGTCGAAAAAGCTCGCTTAGAAGCAACTCTTGATGTACTTGAGCTACAGAAAGAGGCCGATGCCGCCATGGCCAAAGCAGAGGTGATGGAGTTTGCTGCTGCTCAGCTCGACGCTGCAGAGCAAAGTGGTGAGTTTGACTTCTTGCCTACCCAGGCAACCCCAGAACAGAAAGTGACTGATTATATAAATAAACACAATCACACTGAACTTCCTCAAAGTCAGAAAGACGTTTTTAAGCAGTATGGTGATACCACCTGTCAGCAAAAACAAGGGAGAACTTCGAAAACATTCACACCTTTCCAACAAGAACCAAATCGACACCACTTCTCATCACTAGATGACAGGAAACCAACACTGCAAAGAGATGTAGTTCAGGAAAGTCTTCTCCACAATGTGTCACAGCCACAGCGTAAGTTTAACACGAACCACACAGCTACTGACATTGCAGCCAGTGACCTTGCAAGGTTCTTAGCAAAGAGTCAGCTCGTGACTGGAGGACTGACTAAGTTCGATGACCAACCAGAAAGCTATTTGAGCTGGAAGAACACATTTCAGAGTACCATTGCAGATCTTGGACTCACTGCAAGTGAAGAAACAAACCTGCTCATCAAGTGGCTGGGCACTGAGTCCTCTGAACATGCTAAAAGGATGAAACCAGTCAATATACGTCACCCATCTGCTGGTCTAAGTATGATCTGGACAAGACTAGAGGAATGCTATGGTTCATCAGAAGCAATAGAAAGAGCCCTGTTTTCCAGGATAGAAAACTTTCCTAAGCTCTCCAGCAAAGAACCTCGCAAGCTCCGCGAGCTATCCGACCTGCTCTGTGAACTGGAAGTTGCAAAGCTAGATGGATTCTTACCTGGTTTAAGATACTTCGACACAGCCAGGGGAGTGGGTCCAATTGTGGAGAAGCTACCCTTTCACCTTCAGGAAAAATGGACAGCAGTTGGGTCAAGGTTCAAAGAAGACTATAACGTAGCCTTCCCACCTTTCTCTTTCTTTTCTGAGTTTGTGAGGAAAGAGGCCAGAGCCAGGAATGACCCAAGCTTCTCCACAACTCATCTCTCCTCTGTCAATTCCAAGAAAGAGAGGCTCCCGGGTTATTACAACACAAGGCCATCAGTCACAGTGCACAAGACAGACGTGTCTACAGATGGAATCACAGTAGCTAAAAATGCAGCTGAAGATTTAAGCAGGCAATGTCCTATACATCACAAACCACACCCACTGAAAAGATGCAGAGGTTTCCGAACAATGCTATTTGAAGACAGAAAGAAATTCATCAAAGACAATAACATCTGCTATCGTTGCCTTGCATCCACCAGTCATCAGGCAAAAGATTGTAATGTCACCATTAAGTGTGTGGAGTGTGGCAGTGAGAGGCACCTGGCAGCTCTCCACCCTGGCCCACCAACACAGACACTTGAGCCCCTCTCTTCCTCTAAAGAGCATGGCGGGGAGAGTGTGAGCTCATCAAACCCAGATGTTACGACCACCTGCACAGAGGTATGTGGAAGTGGAATCACAGGGAAATCCTGCTCCAAGATTTGCCTGGTACACGTCTTTCCAGAAGGTCAACGGCATAACATGAAGAAGATGTACGCAATCATAGATGATCAAAGTAATCTGTCCCTTGCAAAGACTGAGTATTTTGATATGTTCAACATCCAGGGTACAGTAGAACCATACACCCTGAAGACCTGTGCTGGCATAACAGAAACAGCAGGTAGAAGAGCTTGTGGTTATACAGTGGAGTCAGCAGATGGAAAATTGAACTTTCCTCTCCCTGTACTCATAGAGTGCAATGCCATCCCTAATAACAGGGAAGAAATTCCTACCCCTGAAGCTGCACGTCACCACCACCATCTGAGGTCAATCGCTGCTGAGATACCGCCCCTCGACCCAGATGTTGACATCCTCCTGCTCATTGGACGGAACCTTCTGAGAGCTCACAAGGTGAGAAAACAGTTGAATGGCAGACACAATGACCCATACGCACAGAAGCTTGACCTGGGCTGGGTTATCATCGGCGATGTGTGCCTCGGCAGCGCTCACAAGCCAACCGAAGTGAGTGCTCTAAAAACACATGTGTTAGACAATGGGCGCCCCAGCTTTCTCACCCCGTGTGACAACCGTTTCAGAGTGAAAGAGAATTTCGGCCTGATCGGTCACACAAAAACGACTCTTCAACAACAGCAACTACCAAACCCATACTCCAAGCCCACTGCAGAAAATTTAGGAGAGACTGTCTTTTGCCACACTGTTATCGACAACCAGCTCGCACCTTCTGTCGAAGACACAGTCTTTCTAAAGAAGATGGAAGGAGTCTTCAAAGATGAAAGTAACAGCTGGGTTGCACCATTACCATTTAGGAGCCCCAGGCGTCTGCTCCCAGACAACAGACCCTATGCCTACAAGCGGCTTATGTCTCTTCGCCGCACACTTGACAAGAAGGAAGACATGAGAACCCATTTTGTCGAATTCATGCAGAAAATGATTGATAACAAACATGCAGAGCTTGCACCACCTTGTGATAAGGATAAAGAGAGATGGTACCTGCCCACCTTTGGCGTCTACCACCCACAGAAGCCTGGGAAGATACGAGTGGTGTTTGACTCAAGTGCACAGTTCGATGGAGTGTCCCTGAACGACGTGCTGCTTAAGGGGCCTGACTTGAACAACACCCTTCTTGGCGTGCTTCTCCGGTTTCGTAAGGAACCGGTTGCCATAACAGCTGACATAGAACACATGTTTTACTGTTTTGTTGTTCATGAAGATCACAGAGATTTCCTCCGTTTTCTCTGGTATGAAGACAATGATCTCAGCAAGGATGTGATAGACTACCGCATGAGAGTCCATGTCTTTGGAAATAGTCCCTCTCCAGCTGTGGCAATCTTTGGGCTGAGAATGGCAGCAAAAGAGGCAGAAAGGGTATACGGCAGTGATGCACGACACTTCATAGAAAAGGACTTTTACGTTGATGATGCCCTGAAATCCTTTCCAACTGAAGATGAGGCTGTTGATGTGCTGCAGAGAGCTCAAAAGATGCTCGCTCTCTCTAATCTGCGTCTCCACAAAATCACCTCCAACAGAGTGGAGGTGATTAACGCCTTTTCCCCAGAAGACAGAGCTAAGGAAATCAAAGATCTGGACCTCTCTACTGATGAGCCTCCTGTCCAGCGCAGCTTGGGGGTGAGTTGGAACATCATGTCTGATACATTCACTTTCAAGGTCCCACAAAGCCAGAAGCCCTTCACTCGTCGTGGGGTGCTTTCAGTTGTAAACAGCGTGTTTGATCCTCTAGGCTTCCTTGCCCCTGTAACTATCAAAGGAAGACTTTTTCTCAGACAGCTCTCCAACAGTGACCTCGAGTGGGATACCCCCCTACCCCCTGACATGTATGATGGCTGGAGAAGCTGGCAAGAGTCGCTTCAGGATCTTCAGGGACTGCATATCCCTCGCACATATGTCTCCTTTTCCATTTCACAAGCTAAGTGTATTGAGCTTTGCATGTTCTCTGATGCCTCAGTCAGAGCTATAGCTGCAGTAGCTTATCTGAAAGTCACACACGGAGATGGACACACTGAAGTTGGCTTCATCATGGGTAAGGCCAAACTGGCTCCAGTACCAGAGCCTACCATCCCCAGACTGGAGCTCTGCGCCGCGGTGCTCGCTGTGGAGCTATCAGAGCTCCTCACAGAAGAAATTGACATTGAAATTGACAAAACTACATTCTACACCGACAGTAAAGTGGTGTTAGGATACATAAACAATCAGCGGAGAAGATTTCACGTATATGTAAACAATCGTGTCCAGAGGATCAAGCAATCTTCTCTACCAGACCAGTGGAGATATGTTTCAACAGAGCACAACCCAGCTGATCATGGCTCTAGGTCTGTAGCAGCAGGGAAGCTTGCCAGCACCTCGTGGTTATGTGGTCCAGCGTTTCTTTTGCAGTCTGAGAGCACAACACCTGAAAAGGGTCCATTTGAACTCATTAACCCAGAGTCAGACGTTGAAATTCACTTTAAAGTGTCAGTGCTTGCCACCACAGTGTCTACAAGTCATTTGGGTTCAGCACGCTTTGAGCGCTTTTCTAAGTGGACATCGCTCATCAAAGCAGTAGCTCACCTTCATCACATCTCTCACAGCTTCATCAAATCCAGAGAAGACACCAGTTGTGCAGGCTGGCACCTCTGCAGGACAAGTCTCACAGATGAAGCTTTAAGTCAAGCAGAACACACGGTGATCAGATGTGTCCAGCATGAAGTATATTCAGAAGAAATCAAATGCATCATGTCAAAACGAGATCTGTCCTCCAGCAGTTCTCTTTACAAGCTTCATCCACTCATTGATGAAAATGGCCTACTGCGGGTAGGAGGACGCCTTGCAGAGTCAAAGTTGTCAAGCCATGAAGCCAACCCTCTTCTGATCCCAGGCAAACACCACATTGCTACACTGCTCATCCGTCATCATCATGTGGCTGTGAAGCATCAAGGAAGGCACTTTACTGAGGGAGCAGTCAGAGCAAGTGGCCTGTGGATAGTCGGAGCCAAGAGGTGTATTAGCAGCATTATCTATGGATGTGTGACTTGCAGGAAGCTACGAGGCAGAGAGGAGCAGCAAATCATGGCAGATTTGCCAGCCGAACGCTTACAGACTGACCCCCCATTTTCTTATGTTGGCCTTGATGTATTTGGACCATGGGAGGTCATTGCACGCCGCACTAAAGGAGGACAAGCCAACAGTAAGAGATGGGCGGTTTTGTTTACCTGTATGTCCACGAGAGCTGTTCACATCGAAGTCATTGAAACTATGAGCTCTTCTAGTTTCATCAATGCACTTCGCAGATTCTTCGCGATCAGAGGTACTGCTAAGCAGTTGAGGTCAGACTGTGGCACCAACTTTGTCGGTGCAGCAAGGGAGCTAAAGCTGGATCCTCCAAAGCCTGGTGAGACGAGTGTAGACGACTACCTCCTCAATCAGAGATGTTCATGGGTGTTCAATCCGCCCCACTCATCACACATGGGTGGTGCGTGGGAGCGCATGATAAGAATTACACGGCGTATCCTGGATTCAATGCTCTTACAAGTGAGCCATTCCAAGCTGACTCATGAGGTTCTGATAACCCTGATGGCCGAAGTTACAGCTATTATTAATGCAAGGCCTTTAGTGCCTGTCTCCACTGACCCAGAAGCTCCTCTGATCTTAACCCCTTCAACTCTACTCACTCAGAGGTTTGGCTCCCTCTCACCTTCCCCTGGAGATTTCACCAAAGCTGACATGTTTAAACATCAGTGGAAGAGGGTTCAAGTTCTTGCTGACACTTTCTGGGCTCGATGGCAGAAAGAATACCTCAACATGCTCCAGAGCCGTCAAAGGTGGCAGCTCAGAAGACCAAACATGAAGGAAGGAGACATTGTTCTTTTAAAGGACAAGCAACTGAAAAGAAATGAGTGGCCAACAGGAGTCATAGTGAAGGCTCTTCCAAGTAAAGATGGAGTTGTCAGGAAGGTGGAAGTCAAGATTACCCACAACAAGACTAAAAAGACCTTCTTCAGACCTATTTCTGAGTGTATTCTTCTCTTATCTCCTGAGATTATGTGAATTTGTTATTGTGGCATTTTTGAAATAATGCCAGGCGAGGAGTGTGTTGGAACTGTTTGTGCCTGCAGTTGCAGTAGCACCTTTTCGCCTATAGAGGGCGCAGTGCGTTTATTTACCTGTGTGATTTACAGGAAGTGAGGTACCTGGAAGTTTTTATTTTCTGCTTCATAATGAGAGATACTCAGTCGTCCAGCTGTTTGTTTTGCCCTTGTACTGGCAATATAATTTCACAATTTTTGGCATTAAACCTGTCCAACCACAACTGCTTGCCTGTTCCTTGGAGGTCATGATGTCCATAAAGAGTTTAGCTGGCTGTGAATCCCAGTACACGACAGGAGTCACACTGGGTGTAACAGTACACACAGTGTGAAAAGTTTACATGTTATGTAAAAACAGTTCCTATCTTTTTGAGAGAACAGAAGTTTTCCTCCGTTTTACAGTTTGAATCACATTTCTACGTGCAGGTATGAGAGAGCTGGGTGACTCAGCAAAAAGGTGCAATTTTGTCGAAAAAAGGTGGGTTTCTAAAGAAAATTCCAATGCATTTCTAATGCATTATTTATTCCCAGTTTTTTGGGAATAACTTTGGGAAAAATTGGAATTTTAACACCAAAAGTCATAGCACCCCTTGCGGGATCAAGACGCACGTTTTGATGTATATATTACCGGGGTTTTCTCAAAGCTGCGGGACGAGTTACGCGCCGAAATTTGGCGGAAGAATAATAAACCCGAAACAGAAGATTAATAGGGCTCTGCCCCGAGGCACTCCTCTCAGCTATTCTAGCTGTAGAGGAGTGCCTCGGAGCTGAACACCCGTGGCACTAATAATAATACAAGTGAAGAGTTAAATAAGAATACTTTTCTTTTGTACCTTTCTGGTGTTGAGGTCTTTCTCAACCTCATCCAAATTGGTCACTGTCCCTCCATCCGTTGCTGCCCTTGGAGCAGAATTGCAGATGCCATCTTGGATCCTGGGGGGGGGGGGGGGCAACTATTTAAAAACTTAAATTTAAAATTCTTTTTTTGTACCATTTCTTCCTGATCTGTCATTCTAGTATTTCTTTGATTTTACAAAAACAGACTAATGGGAATGAGTCTGTGTTTTATAAAGTTCACATTAGAAACCCACACCAGGATGAGACAGGAGTGATGCTATAACATTTTAATTGACAGGCACGTCCCTCAAATACCAACTCTGGCCACAAAGTGTCAGTGTTGTTCAGCTGGTCATACTGCAGGGAGCCTCCTGTCTTTCTGTTTACATTTCTGTCACTTCAACCAACATGAGGATCCAAATGAAACAAGATAAAAGGACAAACTGCAGCCTTATGTAGACAATGAAACCTGTGACTCTTACATGTTGGGAAGTGTTGATCAGGTTTGTCTGGTCTCTCCTGTCCTGACTCACTGACTACCTTCAACGCTTAGTCAACAGGAAATCATATTTCCACCTTTATGGTTCTAGACCTGTCAACCACCAGTACCAACTTGGCTTTATCATCTTATCATATTTGGTCTTATTATTTGAAGCAAAAATATATTTGAATTAATAATTTGTACCAACTTCTCAACTTGGAGGAATTGTGCTTGAACACAACATTACAAGCATGTAGCTGCAAGAGTTTCACAACGATCAAACAAAAAACTATTCCTGCGACTCTTGGCTGACAATGCAACAGACACAAAAATTCCTTCCCTGAACATGATGTTCACCAGCAAACCAAAACACATTTAAGATGTCGTTGACTTCAAATGCCACAACATGCACAGATGGCAGAGGTTTGTTTCTTCTCTGTGTTAGCAGCAGATAAGAGGAGACTGTCAGTCAACACAAGAAGAATGATAATGTTGGTTTACAGGATATCATTTCCCCCAAAGGTTCATCTTATACTTTAGTTACATAAATCCCACCTTTTGCAATTTTAGTTTTAGTGTGGTGAAATAAACAGTCAACATGGATGTCTTTATCCTTGTTTTACATAAAGCACTTCAAAGGAAATTCAGTGAGATTCTCCTTCAGCATTTAACTACATTATCAGTCAGATTCTTGTTTGAAAGCTAGTCTCCTGCATTTTCCTGTTGTTCTAACTAACAAGGTGGAGAGTGCCAGAGCAGTTGTAATGATTACAGCATGTATGATTCATCTGCACATCTACGTGTACATTACAAACAAACCAGCGTGGTTAAACCAGCAGTGTATTTTATTCAAAAAGCTCTTCCATTTCCCGTTTAAATGGTTTGGAGGGAAAGAAATTAAAATTGTTTATAACAAAACTCAGTGTCTTAGTGTTAAAAATATCACTGATATGGTTTAAGAATATTCAAAGACAAAACACATGTGATGTCAGAATTACCTGCCCCTGTGCTGCCATTGTGATTTATCAGCTAATTTACTGTTTGGAAAGATCTCCTCCATCAGCTCAACAGTGGATTTAGCCCCCCATGTGTCCAGGAGGGGCACCAGAGAGCTGTCCTGCAACACCTGGATACAATGAAAATTGAATAATTAGAAGTACAACAACAAAGGCAGGGTCACAACTGGGTATGACAAAGGTAGAGCCAGAACTTGGCACAAAGACAAACTAAGTATGATGAATGTAGAGTCATAACTTGGTAAACTGACTATGACAGATTAAGGTATGATAACAAAATTAACTAATTAACTAGTTGGAGTCTTATTTAGGTACAAAAAGGAACTAGATATGAAGATAAAAGTGAAGTCACAATTAAGTAAAACAAAGACAGTCAGAACTAGATACTACAACAAATATAGAGGCAGGACTATGTACAATTCCAAATGCAGTGTTGGTGTTGATGGCAAAGGTAGAGTGAGAATTACACTGATCAAGGTAAAGACAGAACAAAGGTCAAAAATAGGTTGAAGCCAAAGATAGAGTGAAAACTAGTGACAAGAACAAAGACATGATGACAAAGATAATAGCAAGGTCAGAATAACATAGGTTGGGTCGGAACTATTTGGACAAATGTAGAGTTGGACCTCACTACAGCGACATTTATTCAAGGTATTCTGCTGACTATAGGTACCCACCAGCTGCCGAGCCAGCGCCTCCACTTGCAGCTCCTCAGATGTCTTTTCCCTCTTAGGAAGGGGCTGGTACTCAAAACCTAGGCTGTCCTCAGTTGTGGTAAATGTGCTGATGGTGGAGAGCACAGGCGGAGGGAAAACAGAGGAGGAAATGGATGTTGGAGGGATGGGAAGGGATGACTCTCTGGTGGGAATGCTGGAGTTGTTTAAGAATTCAGAACTTGGACTGAATACAGGAGAGAGAACAGAGAAATAAAAGAAGAGAAAGATCCAGTAGAAAATAATAATATAATATTTAATTCAGGTTTAAATATAAAAATATTGAACAAACCTTTCCACAGACTGGTTTCCAGTTTCTTGCTCCAACTCAAAGGGAGGAGGAGGAGGAAGAGGAGGAGGAAAGTCCTCCATGATACTTGGTGGAGGAGGTGACAGAGAGGCAGGATTTTGGAGGAATACCTCATCAAAGTCCTCCTGTGATAGACCTGTGGAGGTTTCTAAAGGTTGCTGCTGGTCAGTGGAGCTGAAGAGACGGGACTCAGAGATTCGCAGTGAGGACAGGTGGCGGATGGATGATAGGGATGTTGGGGAAGGAGATGACACAGAGTTCCTTTCCTTCCTGTCTGGTGGGGGTGCAAGCTGGGAATGGGACAGGGGTGTTGCCATCACTGCTGAAACTTGTTTGGGGTTTTCTGCAGAATGCCCTCCTCTCATCTCTAGACTGTAGGCTCTCCCTCTATACATCTCCTTTTCAGTGTTTTCTAATATGCTGGCATCACTCAAACTGTGCCTTGTTTGTCTGTACATCACAAGGGTTTCATCAAAGCTAGTGGTGTTGACAGCAGCGCCCTTACTGCCATCACTATCACCTGCGCTGGTTTGCGGTATGCCTGGGAAGGTGATGGCACCAAGGTTGGCCAGGCTCAATCTCTCGCTAGCTTGCCAATCAGTGCCACTACCATCCTGAGTCCCAGGTGGGAAGAAGGGGCAGGGCAGGCCAACAGAGGCTGCCAAGGTGGAGGTGCTGTGGGCTCGCTGGCGATCGATGTTCCTTTGCCGCTCTCTACGAGTCACAGGAATGAAGGAGGAGCCTGGGTCTAGGATCAGAACACAAAAAAGAGTAAGAGAGAAAATTCAAAGAGGAGTCACAGTGCTAGGAGTAAACGGTTATCACACACCCATGAATCAAATATCAAAGAATAATTCAATGGGTCTACAAGGCTACAAGTTTGACAGGTTTTTCAAAACAATTTAAAATTCTTTACTAACCTTGAAAAGGTCCTTCAGGCTGGACGGTGTTCAGACTGTTCTGGGATGGTTGAGGAGAGACAAGGCTCCCTGACACCTGGATATCTACAGGTCTGAAAGAAAGGTAGATGATGAAAGAATTAAAGAGAGGCAGAAACATATAAACAGACGGATAAGCAGACAGTTATACTGTTCAGTTCAAGTCATGGAAGTGTCTGAGAGGAGTTCATTCCACTTTATTTACTGTTATTGTACATAAGGTAAAACAAAACAACATCCACAAAACAACATCTAACAATATGCAATCAAAAATAAGAGCACATAGAAAAATATTTCATCTCCTGAATTCCTCTCCTCTTCTCTTCTATTCTCCTCAATTCCTTTCCGCCTCTCTCTAGACTCTGCAGGTTGTTCCTGCAGAACCAGAGGCTGCAGTTTGAGGACCCTAGTTTTTTGCGTCCGCATTGCGACAACATTTCAGTAAGAAAATGGACAACAATCGTGGTGTATGACAGCTCTTAAATATAAATAAATTAATAAATATGTGAAGAGTGGTGAAGTCACTACTTTATTATTTGAGCTATTTACCATATTTATAACAATAAAATTATGTATCACTATGAATTATTATTCATACAATAAAATTATATATCACTATGAATTATTATTCATAGTGATATATAATTTTATTGTTAGTCCTGAAACTGCAGCCTTGTGTAGGCTACTGCAGGAACAATCTTATATTAGCAACATTTAACTCCTAAATTATAGCAGCAGGGAAATTTGTATTAAATTAGTATTAATGTTGTGAGTAATGAGCAATTCATATCTCTTGCTCGCTCGCTCGCTCTCTATCTTTCTCTCTCTCACTCTCTCTCTCGTTGTTGAAGTTCTTTCACATGTCACATTTTCACTTTCACATTTACCTCCACTTGTCAGTGTTACACTTGCGGGGGTCGTTCACCTTGTTATTGTTTATTATTGTATAAAAGATATATACAATAATAATAATAATCTTGAATCTATACCCAGATTGTCCTTGTGTCTTGCCTCTCTCCAACCTTTCAAATATCTGGTCGAGATCTAGTGACTGCACAGGCCATAGCATATGATTCCATCTTTATTTTATCCGATAACTACCTAATTATGCTAATGCTAAAGTTAATTATGCAAATTACACAAACATCCTAACATGCAACTACATGTAACCACAAGATAGAAAGTACTTACACAAAAAGTAGTATTTGGACGGAATAACCCTTTTTGGCAGTTTTTGCGAACTATGGTCTAAGAAATATAGTCCTGAAACTGTAGTCCTGAATCTGCAATCTCCAGTACTGCAGGAACATATTATTGTTTTCACCTCCTGTCCTTGATCTTTTCAGCTCCTCTATCCGTCTCATTCCTTTCACCTACCTCCTTCATCACTTTTTCCTACAGATATCTCCTTTCACTCTCTCTCTCTTCCCTCCCCTTAGTCCTTCTTCCCTTCCGATCCTTTGTTGTTTCACCTTCTCCATCCCATCTCATCTTTGCCTCTGCTTGTTTTACTCCCTATTCTAACACCCCCCTCTTTTCCTTCCCTCTCATTTCCTCCCTTATTCCTCTTCTCCTTCCTCCTGTCCTCTTCTTGTTTCCTCTCCTTTTCTCCCAACACCTTCTTTCCTCTTTTCATTTTTTTCCCATCTGTAACTTTCCTCCTTTCATCGCCTTCCTTCATCTCTTCCTTTAACTCAATCTCCTCTCTGTTTTTCTTCTGTTTCATCTCCTGTTCATTCTTTTCTTTCCCTTTCCGTCCTTGTTCTCATTGCTTACTTCCTATCTTTCCTCTCTGATGTCAGCAGCAGGGAACATGGACTCATAAGGCCACAGTTGATTTTAAAATAGCAAAAAGCCTGAAGCGTGCGCACACACACAACCTATTATGGAAGAGAACTAAAGAGTTGGTACAGCAACAGATCTGAATTCCTGTGATCCTTCAGTTACTCTTATCAGCAAACAAACAGCAGGTCCTTAAGTCACATTTAATTGAAATACACTAATAAAGTTTACTGCACTGAACTGACGAACATGAAAAAAATGATAACAGGAGACTGACAAAGTCTCTCATCTGTCATTTCCAATTATACCCATGAGGTAAAGCTGTGGTCAGTTGTTTGGTCACATGATCATATGGTCTACTAGGAGATGTGAGGTACCTGTCCTCAGCTTGACGCCAGCATCCTGGTTCAGGCATGAACACACCAAGCATCCTGATATCACCTGGACGGAAGTCCTAAAACACACAGACAAAGTTCTTTTAAAACTGGAAGATAATCTAATGCTGTTGTTAATTCTGCCTTTATGAGGTCATATTGTAGTCATATTTCATACCATTCCTAATTCATATCATTGTGGGGATTGGCAATCTTAAGTGCGCTTTTGTAATGTGTCAATCTTTTTCCCCTACTTAACTCTCCTTTAAGGTATGTTATCATGATGAGGCTTTATTTAGGGACGGAATCATTTCAGAATAGTTTCATCAGACAGTTTCTGAAAGGAATATGATTTGGTACAAATTAAGGGGGAAATACACTCAAAGTTCTGAGACAGAACACATTATCAGCTAATCATATACGGTACTTTATACTGCAATAATATTTGATTTTTTGGTGCCACTTTACAATAGAACAACCCTTATAAAGGATTTATGAATGGTTTATAGCTTGTACCTTTGGGCTTTTTGAATAAAAGTTACTTTAACACTCATTAAACACTAAGTATTCCTAGTATTCCTGAGTATTGCTGTTTCTCTGACCCATTTAAAAAAAATAAATCCAGACTTTGGCATCAGCAATCACATGTCTGACCACAGACTTTATCTCACACACACACACACACACACACACACACACGCACACACAGGCCTGTAGGGTCTGCTGATTCTCCACTGAGCTGAGTTTGAGCCTGTCTACCATAAGCTTAACATGTCTGTTTGATGTACTAAAATTTACATTAAAAGGAATCACAACTTGAAATACCAGTCCATCACAGAGTACACACTGTATTATATCAAAATCAAACAAGTGGTCTGTGTTGCATTCAAGGACAATTAGAGGAGAAGGAGAATATGACATACACATATACTCATCACGTCTTTTTCCAGTTGATTTTCAATAATGTAAACTGTACAGTGTGGTTATTCACCATGTGCAAAAACACCATTATGACTGCTGATGCAAATTCTTTTTGACCATTAATCCAAAAACAATGCAGCTGTGTGTGTGTGTGTGTGTGTGTGTGTGTGTGTGTGTGTGTGTGTGTGTGTGTTATCTTTGCCATCATCCACATCGGACAAAGCCCAGCCCCCATCCCCGGCTCTCTGGCACCTCACAGGAAACTGGGAGGATTCTGGGAAATTCCAAATGTCCCCCAACAGCAAAATGTTGTTATATATAAAATATATGATAATGCCAAAAAGGACCATGCCCATCTTTGTCTTGGCAATCCATTCAAGTTGCTGATGTATTTCATTAAAGATGAATGGTGTTGCAGCAAAGTCTTGGGATTGTCTATCCATATTTTGAAAATATTATGATATATTTTTAAATTCTTGATCTTGTTATTAGGTGTTAGAAGATGACACAGTTGAAAATCACATAAAACATATACACTAGGGTTTTGTCCTATTGGCAGCTAGGAAATGTATCATTATTCATTGGAAATATATTAATTTGTGGATTATTCCTCAGTGTTGGGTGGAGTTCACAATAGGTCTGCACGATGAGGAAAATTTGCAATGCGTGATAACACTGTTCAATACTGCAATGACGATTTAGCTATAAATAAACGAATATTGAAGTGTGCATTTACAGTTTTGCTGAGTGAAGCTGAATGAAGAACACAGACAAAGGTCACTATCAGTCATCTTGTCTGTCCTCCTCTATCTGCTGCAGGTAACACAGCCGGGGGGGGCTACTGTCTCGGACTGTAGTTATAGTTTAACAAATGTTTGTGGCAAATGAAGCTGCAGTCTACACACAGAAAACGTTCCTTTTAACTTGTAAAAGTTCATGATTAGCTTAACGTTAGCCATTGCGCTCATGTAAAACAAACAACAGTGTATGGGAGAAGTTTAAAATGCAGCTTTCTACATGTTTAAATCTTGTTGAACAGGTGGTGTGATGAAGGAGGCTAATTGCTTTTTTATTCACAAAGGATATGATGACACTCACAGAGCTACGACCATAGATGTTGTTAGCTCCAGTAAAAAGTTTACTCCTCACTGGTCTCTACCACCGCCTCTGTGCTGTCGCTGTGTGTGTGTGAGAGAGAGGCAGCAGCCTGACACTAAACAAAGTATTTTTTCCCAGCTCATCTAGCTCAGGCACTGTCTGCATGGCATGTGTAAATACATTTTTGTCTAATTCATCTCTCAGTCTTTTATGATGTGTTGTTGCACATGTTCATATTGTTATGACGATGAAAATGTGATTTATCGGTCAGCACATGTTCACAAGCCTGAAAGCTGCAGGTGTGTTTAGTGTTGAGCATGCTGTACATGCTCACCTCTGATTGGGCAGTTATTTTCATTGCCATCATGATTTGTTCTCTCATGGCTATTGCCATACCAGGAAGTACCCGGAACTTTAAGTTCTGGGTACTTCAGGAACTAAAAGGTTCCTGTGGCCCATTGTTGTTTGCGTTTCCACCGCAGCCTAAAGTCTTGGGAAGATTATGCAAAATTATTACTTGACATTACATTATTCACAGCACTTCGAGGATACAACATGAACGAAAATACAGGACAAATTGTGTCCCGTATATATTCAATACAGGAAGGAACATATACATACATAATACAGGACGATCCCGTATTTTACATGACGAGTGTCGACCCTAGCCACTCAGGTTGTTGTGGTCCTTTATCTTTTTGAAGTCCTGTTTCAGTTTTTTTTACCTTCTCCTGGACCTATTTTGGTCTGTGGAAAATGTGTTTGCTCGCTGCAGACTTTTAAACATGGCGGGTGAAATACAATGCAACGAGTACTCGACCAGTCAGAAATGTTCAGCACTGCAGACCACACCCCCCCAAAGTTCCTGAACATTTGGAAAGTACTACCCCCCAACCAGGGACTTTTTTGGGGGTCGATCAATTAACCCCAGAACTAAATTTAGATCCTGGTTACTGCGGTCAAAATAGTTCCTCAAAAGGTTCTTGGTTCCTGGGGAAAGTTCCTGCGGTGGAAACGCGGCTATAGTTGGGTAACAAAAAAAAAACAAGAGCTATAAAGAGAGTTAACAGTTGGCCAGTGATGGTGTGGAGTGGCTGTGATTGTTGGATCATTAGTTTCAGAAAGTTACATAAACACAGAGTGCACCAAGTTGAAAGATAAAAGATAGATAAGTGAATTTGAAGACGCCACAGCAGTGGTTTTTTATACTACTCTGGAAAGTCATCTCACAATTGTGAGCTAAATTTAGCATTTTTGATCATTATATAATGTATAATCATGGACGGCCAAAGTTGAAACATTATAAACATATGCATTATAACTAATTTCATCTTCTGATTATGTAATTTCATTAGTATATGATAGTTCTCCTACTGATGTACACATTCCTACAAATAAAACAAAAGGCATAAAATAAATTTTTTCAGAAAACCCACAGTAAATTCGGTAACTGTGGGCTGCAATAATTGCAATTAAAATGTGAGCCCAGTGTTACCTGGTTTAGTGCTTCCACAGCTGGGGAAGAGCAGGAGCGGTAGTGTTGCGGACTCGTCTGTCTCTCCTCAGATCGTTCCAGGAGATCCTCAGCAGATGTCGATTTCCCGGAGCTCTGATCAGACCATGCCCTCTGCAGAGCCCCATTCAGCTGCTTGGACAGTCCCAGGCTGAGTTGAGACTCTGCATCCTGCTGCTGGTGTGGCAGGCCTGGGTCTCTGCTCAAAGATTGACTGTGTCTGCTGAGACCTGCTTCTGGGGTATGACCCTGGAGGATCTTGGCCTGGATCTCAGGAGGGGAGCCAGGAGGAGCACTGGGGAAAGAAAACCAGGAAAAACCATAATTATTAAACTTTAATAATGATGTAATAGTTGAACTTCACATTAAAATGTAAATGTTAATATAATTATATTTAAATTATCATCTTGTTATTATAATTCGTCAGGTGGTGAACATGAATGTATCAAACTCTGTGGCAATCCACGTTATCGAGATATTTTGGTCTGAACTAAAGTTGTGACTGACTGACAGCCTGACATTGCAATCCTGAAGCCACAGTATGGTAAGAAGAGTTAGTTGCAGCAGATGTCGAGTTTTGGTTACCTGTGTGGTGGGTGCGCTGGAGGCCTTGGAGTTGTCACCCTACCAGGGTAGAAGATGTTGGACTGGAGGTTGCGCAGGTTGGCTCCAGAAGGAAGAGTGGAGCAGAGACGCCTCTCCCAATAGAAGTTTCTTTCTGAGCCAGAGTCCTGGAGGGAAAGCAGGCTGGAGGCAGAGGAGAGGCTGAGGGTTTCTGAGTAACAGGAGGAGGCAGAAGGAAGGAGAGTAGGGGGGTAAAGAGGACAGAAAAAAGCAATGATCCGATTAATTTACCTATTTCTCTCTCAGTCTCTCAATTGAATATTTGCTTTATCTGATGTCTATCCTTCATCCACTCTCACACACAGTTTTTTCCTTCTGTCTATCCACATACTTTATTACTCCCTCCCTCCACCCACCTGTATGGTTGCTGTTCTCAGGTTGTAGATAAGCACTGCGAGGCCTTGGTCCACTCCTCTTTCCTCCCTCATCTCTCTTTATACCTCTCTTCCTCTCCAAGTACTCTGCAAGAGCATCCTGCTGAAGCTGTCGTAGGTCAGGCCTTGACGTGGCGTTCTGGGTAGGCCCACCCCTGACACAACTTGCTGCAAGTTCAAACATCTTCCGCCGGTCTGCCACACTGGTCTCTGACAGACAGGGAGATCAGGGTTTTTGCCCACGTTTAGCCACGTACATTTCCCATGTTCCATACTAGATACTGATCAATCACAACACCGACATTCTTATCAAGCTAATTTATTTTGTGAACAACTTCCAAATAGAAGCTCAGTGGTGGCCAGAACTGTCAACATCCCCAAGTGTTTCTGTGATGCAAACCCACCACACAAGTTTAATTTTTTTCCATATTCATTTATCTTTTAGAAGTACCACCTCATGGTTATATGCCTCATCCAACTACTTCAGTTGTAGTTAATCAGCATGTGAATTCTTCACCAAAATGTATACAACACTAAAAATCTTTCCTGGCCTTCGACATTAGCATCATGCTCTTCAAAACTTGGTGCTAAAGATGCATTTCGGTCAGTACTCGAAAAGTATTTAGGTTCAATACAAAGCCTGATTCTCCCAAAACTTAGCCTTAGTGAGCTCAGAGCTAAAGCCTAACCCCTACAAACTGAGCACAGCATTGATACTACACATGCACATGTTCTACAAAACATTAAATACCTTTTGAACCATTTATGATAGAAACAAGCTTTAAATTGTGTCTGAACCATGAGATTCTCAATGACAAGTTTTTTCCTAATATGTCAAATGCAAGATGGTGACTTCACACAGCACTAGAAAGGGTAGGTTCCCCTGAATCATATGATGGCTAACACTAATCAGTGCCATTCACAATATTGACCTGATTATTTGAAGATCTTGTGTTCGTTAATGAGAGAGTTTAGTTACCATCAGGGTAGAAAAGGGTGTAGTGCAACAACTGTTTTCAATCTGCTTTTGTAGCGTTTTCTTATTTACCTCCTCCACGCCTGAAGAGGGCAGCAGTCTCAGTGTCTGAAACCCCAACCTCATTCATGTTTTCTGGCTCTGAGTACGAGCGCTTCTTTTGGTCTGCCGCCAGGCGCTTGCGGCCGCAAATCCGAATCAGAGCAGGAGGTCCCACTGCCGGAATGCTGGGGAGAGCTGGGGGGCTCGTGCCTCGAATCTCCGGGCTAACCACATGTCGCTCCTTTGGGGTGTGAGGGGAAGTGACCAGTGGTGGCGACTTTGCTGTTATGATGATGCCCTGTGGTTTTGGCATAGTTTTGGGGCCTTTTTTCTCCAGGGAGTAAAGCTTGCCAGGGACAGGTGGAGGCTGATGGCTGCTGGGGGAGGACACAGGAGGAGGAGCTGCAGGAGGAGGGCTGACTGAGGAGCTGAGGTCTCTCCGTCTGAAGGAGGTGGACCGCAGGACCTTTGACTGGGCGTCTTTCAAAGATTCCCTGTAAGATCTGATTAGAGACAAGTTTACAATGTCAGGATAGCTCAGAGAGACTCAGCACACTGAGCTGTCGAAAGGTTGAACTCTAATCTGTTGGAGTACTCTAACTTGCTGAGCTACTATGATCTGAGGAAGGACTCTGACTCGCTGAAGGACTCTGACCTGCTGAAACACTCTGATGTAGGGGGAAGACTCTTGTTGGAGTACCCTAAACTACTAAAGGAGTCTGACCTGTTGGAGGATGTATCCTGCATGGAGCCTAGCATCTCCTGCATGTCCTGTCTCTGGGGGAAGTCTTTGCTGCTGTCACTGGATTCATCCAGCTGGAAGCTGCTGCGACTCCTTTGGAGAGCTGAACTGGGATCTGTTGGGGTCCTAAACCACACACAAATATAGCTGCCTTTTGATAGGGAGTTAAGTGAATGCAAATGTGTCCATAGGCTGGAATTGTGATCAATATATTAATTTTGAAGACATTTTTTGGGATTATTGAGATCTGATGCAGTGTAAAAGTTTTAGCTATATTTGTAACAGTTATCTGCAGCCCTTTACCTGTATTTCATGTGGTCACTGCTCCCTCCTCTGTAGCTCAGAGTTCTGTGGGCTTTGGTCCCATTGGTGCTTTTCTCCAGCATGTTTCTCAGGTCATCTGCTCCACAGGGGGTGCTGTGGCCTTTCTCACTCATCTGATTCAACATCAGAAAACATTAAACAGTGAAGCAGAGTCACAGCCATTTCTGTGTTAAGTGAGAGAGCTCATTGTTGGCTTTGAAAAGCTTTTCGGGGAAATAAACGTGGTGATTACAGATTTTAAGTGTGCTTGGATTTACCCTCAGTTGAGTGGCTTTGTTGTGTGCGTTGTTTGTGCTGTGACAACGCAGCTTTCCGGCACGTTCCTGGCGCTCAAAACGACTCACTTTCTCCAAGACAGACAGGCTACGGGCAGGCCCCTGGCTGCCATCAGCTAGGCTACTGTTGCCATGGTTACTGCCAGAGACCGCACTGTCAGAGATGGTGCATTGCTGGACCTCTGCAAGGGCGATTTCCAAACGGGTAAGTGGGTGTTCTCTGTCTTTGCCTCGTTCTCTGTGATCCCATTGGTGGTACTGCAGAGCTGCTGTTTCACTTAGGTGACAGGGAGAAGTCTGGGAAGCGGAGGTGGGTTGAGCCTGAGGCTGAGGGTGTACTGATAAGTGGGTAGGTAGTACTTGTCCCTGGGTGGGCCTGGAGAACGCCACTGGGTCTGAATGAATGGTGGTCTGGTCCAGTGATCTGAAGGGAAGGAGGGAGGGAGGGGGGGAAATGGAGGACAAAATGTAAAAGATAATGAGGGATAAAAGAAGACATCAGTCTTCAGTCCAACCAACAACTGGATGAACTTACCAGCCATTCACTATCAGGAAGCTGCTTTTATACAGAAATTTGTTAAATTAGATTGGCTGTCACAATCTTTTACCATGCCTTTGTTTCCTGCAAAGAAGCCTCCTTTAGACCATGTTGAAGCAACCTGACTGGTTGAGTGACTTTGACCTGCTTTACTATACCATGAAGTCAAGTAAGGTCAAGCTTATTTGTATAAGGCTCACGACACTCTAAGTTAATCAAGAAGGAAAAGGAAGAGCTTCAGCCATGTGTTTTTCAGAGCAGATGATCATTCTACAGCTGGGAGCTTCACAAACCCACTTAATGAGCCTCACATGACCAATTTTTGAGAGGTTGCTGATTGTTGTGTAGTGGGAGCTTCGAGCAATGAACACACCAAGTGTGAAAAGTGAACCTTTTACTTGCCAGTACGGTGCAGTTTTTCAAGAACAACGTAAACAAAATGGGCTCTTACAGCAGATGTCTCAACTTCATAACATCATAATTTAACTAGCGATAAAGCCACGACAGGTTACTTCCTGTTCCTTATACTTCAAAATAAACATATACACTTATACATTTATCACACAGACTAATTCAAACAAAGAAACATAAACCACATTAATTAGCTTGTTTGAATTCACAACATTGATTGCATGTTGAAGGAGGTTCACAAAGTGACAGAGACAGAATCTGTTATCTCAACATGCCATGCAGACATAGACAGAAATTATTTCAGCGCACATGGATCACATAACACTCATCCCTCCTTACCTGCTCCTGTCTCCCCTGGACGGGACAGGTGTGTAGGGGTCCCTCCACTCGTGTGATGATAGGGGCCTGGGTCCACGGGTGGATTGGATGTGGGGAATATGGAAACCGTGGTTTTGTTCCTGGAATGCATGGCTGTGGGGTCCCTGGCTTTTATGAGTATAGGACCCTTGGAAGCTCTGACTGTGAGGTTCCTGGTGGTTGGGTCTTTGGGACCCTGTCTGACCCTCTGATCGCCCTCCAGCAGTTTTCATGTGGGATTTGTAGTGTCCATGGTGAGACTCTTCCTGTTGAGGCCTGATAAAAGTAAAAGACTGAGTTAACATTATGGGCCAATATGAACAATTTTAAAATCTGCCGGCCAGCATGTTCTCCCCATGCCTGCATGGGTTTCCTCCTCCCCTAGGCTATGTTAATTGGCAACTCAAAATAAAGTAAATGTGAGTGTGAAGGGTTGTTTGTCTTTATATTTCAGCCCTGTGATAGACTTGTGACTTATCCAGGGTGTACTCCTCCTCCTGCCTGTCAAGTATAAGCGGGTATGGCTAATGGATGGGTGGCACCTATCCATCCCCATAGATCATTTTTACAGCCCCACAGATCATTTTTACAGGCCCACATCACAAAATGACATCTTGAGTAGATGAGGATGAAGTTGGCAAAAACATGACTGTTGGAACATAATTATACCAAAATTGGAATATGCTATAGAGGTGAAATGAGTTTCTGTGGACAGTTTGACACTTTTTTCACTATGACACTGGGACACTAGGAATTTATTGTAACTGACTTTTCTCATACTTCTGTGAAGTCCCCGACTTCAACTAACTACAGTGACAAAGCCAGCCACTTGGACGTGAGTGACTGAAGTATTGAAATATCCATAGAAAAGATCTTTAAAAAATCTAATCATTACCTCTCTGCCTCGTGTGCTTGAGTCCTGAGCTGTGAAGAGGCAGATGTCGGGGAGTGCAGGTATGGTGAAGTAGAAATGTCATTTTGGTGTCCATTTTCTGTAACTGATATCTTTCCATCCTTGTGACCCTCTGTCCATCCTTCATCCTTCCCTCCAAATCCCTGCAGCCCCTGGTGCTGCTGTCGGCTGCTTTCCTTGGCAAGGGCGGGATAGACTGCAGAGGAACCTGCCCCAGGGTTGGAGCTGGGCATCTGTGCGTAGTGGGGCTCAGGCTGGGGGACAGGGTACACCCCCGTGGGAAAAATGAGCCAGCCGGACTGGGTGGTGGGGCCTCCAGGTCCAGTAGAGGGTTCAGGAGGTGAAAGGGGCTGGGGAAAACCTCCACCCTGCCGGGGTTTTGTGGTGGGGCTGCTCTCTGGACTCTTCTCTATCACTGTGTGGAGCTGACACTCTGTGCCATATGAGCCTTTAGCTGGAAACACAGCAGTGATGGTTGTAAGAATAATGCAGAGGATTAATGATCAAATAACTTGCACTAGGTGTCCCCTAAGAAGGTTTTTCTTATCGGCAAAAGTAAAAAAAAGTGTTGTTATTCTATGATCTTTCCTGTATCGATTTATTTTCAGCTTTTTAGGAATGTCTTCTGCACCAATGGTATAGCTTTAATTAAATGGTTTATGCTGACTGTTCTTAAAATAAGTGAACACATGGTTAAAGAATTAAAATATACCTGCACCTGAGGTCACAGGGCCACTTGAGTGATGCCAGGAACCTTTCTGCAGAGACCTGAATAAAATACATTATATTAGATGAAAAACATTTAATTTCAGAACAGCATATTTCACAACAATATTTGAAATCTATTTTTCATCTTGCTGTACCTCACTCTTCTGCTACATCTTACCATAGTATTTTGTATCTCATCACTTCATGCAACCCTCTCTTTCACTATATATTTTACAATAGAGGGTTTTTCATTAATCGATTCCATACAGTTTGGTCTCAGACTTTTGGCCACACTGTAGTTGTTACTAAAATTTGCACACCTAGTTATTCTAACAAATTAGTAGCTAATTTCTTTAAGAAGAACACCATGCAAATCTTTGATAAATGAGGGGTTCAGATTTTCTTACATAATTTGTATGTATTATTTCATTATCACTGTCACATACTTTTGGATGAAAATCATGATTCACCCTGATATGACAGATCCTACTCACCGTAGTGACCGGGCATGCTCCAGACTGGACCAAGAGTTTGGTCTTTCGTGGTTCCTGATGGCTGCGTAGCTGTCGCTGCGCCTTGGTGGAGCTGGCACCCCCTTCAAGCTTTCATAGGAGCTGCGGGTAGCTGCCGGGCTCCATATTGGACCGACACTGTGTCTGTTTGAAGCTGGCACACCACCACTGCTGCCACCACTGCTGCTGCCGCTGCTGCTTCCACGGTAACAGACCCCACCTAATGAACCTGGAATCAATCGTGCAAAGAAAGACAGTGTTGTCATCACATTGCAATTACATTACCTCAAAACCAATCCTGAAACAAAAATTTACCTTTCACATCTTGGCTCAGCCCGGGCCTTGCCCCACCCCCACCTCGGGAATCGCAGTTGTGTAGCAACGCAGCAGAGGTGGAATTTAGCTCATGCTCTTGAGATAGGCCCTGCTGGGCATCGTAAACTGTCCGGATGTAATGGATGTCAGCCTGCTGCATCTCACCACTTCCCCCTCCTCTCTGAGGGACGGTCTCTAGTGAAAAGGAGCGCTCTGGGCTGAAGGAGGGTGTGGAGGCAAGGTACTCTGGGATACTGGAACTGGTGGAGAAGGAGGAATAGGCAGAGTCTCGTTTGCTGTGGAGGTGGTCGATGCTGTTTGAGGATCTGGAATACAACAAGAGATTTATTTCCAGATCATAAGATTCTTGCGGTCATTGACTAGTTCATTAAAAGAGAGGTCATACTTACAGATAGTCAACATATTTTTTTAGTTAACTGAGCAAATGTTTCAGTTGTATCAACTGTCATTGAGGTGAATATAGTATAGCAAAAAGAGCGTTTGAGATACACTATGATGTGGCTATTCAAGCTGTATTATACTTTCAAAAGAACCACACACAGTAACACAGTGACAGTGGCATCATGTTTGGTGAGGGTAAAATACCCCTGATTTTCATATTGCACAATAAGGCTCTCATGATCTTTCCATTGTTTCCCCTAAGAAAGGGCAATCATGTCCAGGTCTGACCAAACAGTAGACCTAGGAGTCCCTTCAAAACTGGTAACCATAGTATGAGGACAGGACTTTTGAGATGCTGTGTGTAGTCATTGCACTAGCAGCTGGTCAACAGATAGCTTAAACGCTAACTGCTGCTAAATCCAGAATGAGTTCTTTCTGTTTCTACAGCTGTTGAATAAACAAGATACATCATATAAATCAGCTTTTTGTATTTTTGATGGAGCTAGGCTAGCAGTTTCCGCACGCTTCCAGTCTCCTTGCTAACCTAAGCCAACCACTTCCTGGAACTATCTCTGTACTTCACAGACTTAAAGACAGTATCTGAACCTGGCAGAGGACAGCTGGTGGCAGGAGGAGTAGGTGGGGTGGGGCCCACTGTAGGTATGGTGGCCAAGTAGGTGGTGGTGCTGAGCTCCAGAGTGAAGCTGGGAGGACTGGGGAGGGTCCAGGCTCTCCATGCTGCCCCTAGAGCTGTACTGGTCCGGACTCTTCCTCAGAGAGCTGCCACCGGAGTCAAAGCCACCAGCCAGGTCAGTAGTCGAAGCACTGAGAGACAGAGACAGAAATAAATTTAAGTTTTTACTAGGAAGACTCATAAAAAATCATCACACAACCTCAGACACCTCTGATTTAAGCTTTAAGCTAACATCAGTATACAAACATGCACATAACCACATTGCCAACATGCTGACGTTTAGCAGCACCATCCTGTGTGTTAGCATGTTAACATTTCCTAATTACCACCTAACACAAATTACAGCTGTGACTGATGAGAATGTCATTAGTTTTGCAGGTATTTATTTATAAATAATAACAGTGCTGTAATTATTCTGATTCCACCAGGTGAGAAGTCAGGAGATAACTAAAATGAAGAAAAGGTTTTTTGACCAATGGAAAAGGGGCTTAAGAGTGTGAGAGAGAGACCCTGTTCAAACCTGGTATTGACGTCCATCTCGGGTGATCCGAAAGTGGACAGCTATAAATTCAGGTGTGAACAGATTGAGGATGCATTTGAGATCTGACCTGCATTTGAGATCTGACCTGGTATTAACATGCATCTTCAGTCACTTGTGGACAGGTCTAAGTACATCAGTACTAAAAAATCTCTCCACATGCGTCTCCATTGACCACTTGTGATCGGATCTCACTTCCCTCTTTATAGAAATTAATCGGGAATGACAAATAAACAGGTATGTGATGTTATTTTAGCCAATTGACTGATGGGTCTTTCCCAATGTGCCTGTGTATGTGTGAGTGAGAAAGTGAAAGAGACCAAGCAAGAAAGCGAGTGGGCCACGGATGGGTTAAGCAAAGTAATGCGCTGCGTACAGGGCTTGCAGTGAAATGAGGTTTTATCCAGTTAAAATAGTAAAATATTTTCTGTTCATAATAAAACTGTGTTGGGACTAATCAGACTGTGTCAGATGACATCAGTGGAGTAAGCTCTCCTTCAATGTGGCCAAATGCATTTGCGTTCATACTGATAAAAGAATGTGGTGATCCAGGCTACCTCTGAATGTGGTCTGAGTGATCAGATCTCAAATGCATCCTCAATTCATCTTGGGTGGGTTCACACCTGAACTTAGAGCTGTTCATTTGTGATCGGATCACCTGAGACAGATGTACCAATCTGAACAGGGCCTATCAACAAACTTTTTACTCAGCACTCTACTTTACCAACATGATACGACAGTTAGTCACGCGCGTGTGTGTGTGGTGGGATTGTTGCCATGGCAGACCCAGAGGTGAGGGGGAGTGAGAGAAGGGCTGGAATGCAGGAATGCCCTTCTCTCATTCCCCGTCCACAAAACACAAACACACACACAGCCATGTCAGAGGCTTTTATTCACCCCTCACTGTTGTGATAGTTGGCTTACAGAGAGTTTAAAGTGTATTTGTAATTTAATTAATCTTTGTCGAACATTCAGTTTGTTGAAATGGTTAGAGTTAGCATTAGGGAAACATGAAGTGTTACAAATACTTTGTAAACTCTGCAGCCAAATCACCCCACAGGAGCTCTGACTGGTCTGAGACAAGAGTTCTGATCCCTAAAACCCTTCACACTACAAAACAGCATATAGAAAACTCCCATGATCTTAAGTGTACATCTTGTTCACTTGCGATTACACTCACACATAACCCTTTATAAAATGTCTTAACTTCCCAAAATCCTCCCGACTTTCCAAATATTTCCAGATTTTTCATAAATGTATTAAATTTTCTTAAAGGTTCCTTGTTTTCCAAAAATGTCATAATTTTTCAAAAATGTCATAATTTTTCAAAAATGTCCCAACTTTCTGAAAGTCTCCTAATTTCCCCTAAAATTTACCAATTTTCTTCAAATGTCCTCACTTTCCAAAAATTCCTAATTTCCTAAAAATGTATGTAAAATGTTCTTAACCTAACCTAGATCTAATCTTTATCTTTGATTCAAGTGTTGCACACTTGAATTAAGATGAACTAACCAGTGTGGCTTTTGAGTTTATGTTTTACTGGAAAAGTTTATCTGCAAGATATAGACATAGTACACACGTTTTGTGTACAGTCTTTTCTCTTTTGCTTGGCGGATGCATTACAATGAGTTATATTGCCTTTATGCAAACTCAGAACAAACGTCTTACAACTGAATGGATAACGCTACACAAAATATCACTGTGACTCCTTGTCTCATATCACTGTGATTACAATTGGGCACAAGTATAAAAAACCTAAACACAGTGCCACGAGGTTTCTACACGACTGTTAAATTAGCTTTCGCTGCTAACATTTAGCTTAATCGCTGATCTACAGGGATAACAACAAATACACTATAAACATACAAAATGGGGATGAACGGCTAACTTTCCCACATTCTCTACAACCCTGTGGACTTAATACTACAACCAGTGTCAATTTATAAGCTGTTTTATACTTGCTTACCGGCAAGATTTAGACATATTACATTGTTACACGTTTTGAGTGACCCGGCCATCTTTTTCTCTGCTAGACCTGGTCACTTTAGGTGATACTCCCTATTGTGGTGTAATAGAGGAAGAACTTCTCTTAAAGTACTATGTCTTATGGGAAACTGGAGCACCGATTATCTTGTGACAACTACAGAAAACAATACCTTTTAATAACCTGAACATTATGATGAAATAAAGTGTTATAATGAAATAAGATATTATGGGGGTGGCTTATTTTCCTCCATATAACACTTTTGCCCTTACACAAGTAAACAGTTAACAGTTAACAGTAAACAGATAATTTTCTAAAAATGTCCCCATTTTTTCACTTTCCTAAAATGTTTCTAAAATAGTCCTCTCTCTCAAGGTAGCACTAAGAGAAGACAAAAGCACTGCCGTGGTTATAAGTTTACTCCCCCCTGGAGGTATATTGACTAATCAATAATCATTATATTTCATTAACAATTATATTTCATCATGTGATCAGTAACAATACAAACTACCACATACTGGAAATCAATATGCATTTAAGTACAGACTAAAAGGCTTGAGGTCACAAAAGGAACCGATTTTTGACATTTAACAATCAAAACACAATGTGCAGTAGGTCTCATAACAAAGAGACATATTGATCCATCTCTGCACCTCTGTCCACTCAACAAATTCCTCCCCCGGTGACATGAACTATTGTTAGTGTTATACAAATACTGTTAATGTTAAGTGAAAATTTAAATAAAAACTGAATAAGCTGGTTTCTGTAACAGTGAACCATGATTGGCTGAGACACCAGCCAACTCTTATAAGAAGCACTGTGTTTGTGTGTTATGATTAAGTTTTTATGTCAAACCACAACTGTCCATTAATTCATTAGGAAAACTATGAGTCTATAAATGACTGCTTGTTATGATTTCTTCACAGATTACTCTTATGTAGTGCAGCATCATCTATGTAGATGAACCGGAAATGCAATTCTAACATAGGGCCATAAGTTAAATGGCCCGTTAAAAACTAAAAAAGTACAAACTGATTCATATGATTTGAACCTGGGAGCTGAAATCTTCATGACAGGACATGTTTAATGTCAAGAGAGAGGACTGGTGCCTGTTAGTCAGACATGAGATAAGATGTGAAAGGTTACTGTATATGTATGTTGACCTGAACAAGAACTAGGACCCCCTGAGAGGCTTACACTGATAGTGGAAGTTGATTCTCATACAGGACATTGCACAGTTTGGAACACTAAAACAACATTTTAACTACTGGTATATCAGCAATAAAAAGTAGTATAAGTATAGAAATCACTGCGTTTCTTGTCTTTTGTTATTACATTTACCTCAATGTTATTGTCCTGAAGAATGTGTTCACGGATTCTTCAAGGAAGAAGTTGCGTTAGAAACTTCTCTAGTGATGAATGTCCTTGGACAACTGACATTGGAAGGTACAGGAACTCTGCTTTAGAATTGCACTTCCTGTACACACGATGTATTGTGCAATGGCTCTGAAGTTACACATAGATAGTGTTGGGACTTGTCATTCAATAAACCAGTTGTTTCTTTGCTCCAATGGACAAAGGAACTCACACCCCACAGTTCTTCACTGTTCATACCTGGGGACGACCCCCCCCCCCCCCAACGGACCTCACTGGCCAGCCAGTGTGGGTCAGTGTGTGACATGTGAACCCCTAGGGTGTCACCAAACAAAACCAGATCTCCTTCTTGGTTCTCTCTCTTGCCTCTCTCTTTTCTCTTCTCTCCTCGGCTTGCTCTGGAGAGCAGCTCCTGCTCTCTCCTCTCGGCTTGTCAAAGGGCAAAAAGGCCCCAGCCCAGGTCAGCTCTGCTACCTGAGAAACTAGCTCTCTTGCCGGCCCGCTCACAGCAGCCGGCAAACACTGTTGTCCTCAACAGCAGCGACCTGCTTCGGATTAACTGAGACTGAACCAAGTTCTCTTCAGAATCAGCAGCTACAACACAAGGCCAGCCAGCTGATTTTCCAAGCAACAGGAGTCACAGCAGAGTTAGCGTGGAACAGCTATCTCTCTGAGGAGAACAAAAGAGATAACAGCAAAGCAACACAACCAGATAGGACTTCACTGCACAAGGAAGCCACCCAACTCAATGGACTTCACAACAGCACTGGAAAGGACCTCTTTGTTTGTTCCAAGGACTGGGTAACGTTAACTGACTGGGCCTAACCTCTCCCAGCACCGAACAGCACAGCACAGCACACCACACCACAGCACAGCAGCAGAAGTGTTAACTTTGTTAATGTACTTGTTGATTAATATCGTCGTTGGAATGTTTGCTTAGGTTGTGTCAGGTACTCAGGAAAAATAAAAAATAAACAACAAACAAAAATCAAAATTGGTGGAATGGATCATTTCTGGTTCTTCAGCTGGTCAATCAGGTACTCGTATGTTCACACACACATAGTAGTACGTCTCAGTTCTAGAACCTGCATGAGGCTAACCTCCCTCTAACCTGGTACCTTTAGATTACATGAGCTAGGCTAACAAAGAAACTCACACCTTCCCTAACACACACCAGGTGGTCTCAGCGGCCATTTTGAGTAGTTTCTTTGTTTACCGACATCTTGTGTAGTCTTCTTTGTTAGGTCATGTGGTCATAGTGACCACTTTGAATCGGCCATCTTGCCTTTGGTTGTGTCCCCACAGACACACACATACACCTACACACACACACACATACACACACCTGTATATACTAGATTAGACATTGTGTTTTTACTCTGCTCCATTGTAAATAAATGTCTTTAAGTATAACTACTGGTGTGTTTAATGTTGCACAAGCATGAATATTGCCAACCTCTACTTTGTAGAAATCCAATCCTTCAACTTTAAGTGACTGTTGATATGGTAATTTGGTTATAGTTATAGGCTAATTGTTAATCAGAGTTCCAGTTTAATGGTAATAGATCGAGACTGAAACAATATTGGCTATTTTGCCTATTAGTTTAGGCTGGTGACCCGAGGACTTTAATTAATTTTAAGGTTATTATTTAATATCAATATTTTTAATATTAATATTTTTCTTAATTTATGATAGCCAATAAATTAATAGACAACCAAAAATCCAACATATTTGGTGTCCAGCTCATGAGGCAGAGCTCAGACCCAACAATAGATAGATAGATAGATAGATAGATAGATAGATATAGATAGATAGATAGATAGATAGATAGATACTTTATTTAACCCCTATGGGGAATTAATGTGTCCATTAACTCATTGCTGATAATAATAACAGTTAATAATAAACAAACAACAATAATTAAATTAGTCTACTTCCTTTGGCTGAGTTGTTGTATAGTGTGATGGCAGTGGGAACAAAGGATCTCCTGAACCTCTCTGTTCTGCAGCACAGTGAGATGAGACATTTGTTGCACCTGTAGCTGCTTCTCTGTCCTGCCAGAATGTTGTGGAGAGAATGGTTGGTATTGTCCAAGATGGCCTCCATCTTACATTGCATGCGTCTCTCCACAACAGTCCTGAGTGAGTCCAGACTCCTGCCAAGCACAGACCCAGCTTTTTTGTTTAATCCACAATCCAGGACGTGAAGCAGGGATCCACCCCCATCCCTTTCAGCTTTTCTTTAAGAATGGGGGGTGGGGGGGGGGGGGGGGGGTGTGGATGGATGGTGTTAAATGCACTTGAAAAATCAAAGAACATAATCCTCATATAACCACCTGGCTCATCCAAGTAAGAATGGGCCAGGTGGAGCATGTAAAGAACGGCGTAGGCGAACTATAGGGGTCTAGATCATGTTTAACCTTTGGCCTCAGAAGGCGGAGATGTGTGATGTGAGGGCCACAGGTCTGTAGTCATTTATCTCCGCCGGTCATCCTACTTTAGGTACTGGAACAAGACGTTATGTTTTCCATAGGACCAGGACCCTCCCTGTTTGTAGTCTTAACCCTCCTATTATCCTTGGGGTCAATTTGACCCCATTCAATGTTTATCATTCAAAAAACAATAGTTGGCTTTTTTTTTTTGCTCCATATTTCATGACTTTTCCTAATTTGATGGGGACAACTGATTAAGCATAAAATTATCATGATGATATTTTTTCAATGTGCTGAACGCATATTGCACGCATCGGTGTTCCTCTGGGGTCAATTTGACCCCAAGCTGTTTCAGCTGTGTAAAACTTGTCTGTCTGTGTGTGTGACCTAACATCCCCACACCTGCAGGTGCACAGTTGATACTTTTGAGTTGATACATAATGAGGGGGACCATGCCCGCACCATGGGCATGAAGGTGTGTGTGTGTCTGTGTGTGTATGTGTGACCTACTCTACTCACACCTGCTGAAGTAGGTGTGTGTTGGAAAGACTTGGATGTAGTTGACTTGGAAGCCTACATTGGCTTGCTCATTTTGGCAGGAGTTTACAAATGAAAATAAAACAAAAAACATAACAAAACAAAAGAAACAAAAAAAAACACCAAAAAAACATAAACAAAAAAAAACAAAACTAAAAAAAAACTCTTTAACTCTGCCACTGCCGGTCCCAAGCCCGGATAACAAAAGAGGAGGGGTGAGTATGACTTCATAGTGACTAACAAATATGTTACAAGAAAAGGAGATAAAAATAAGTAAATAAATATGTTTATGAGAGGAAAGGGGGGCTTGACAACATCAATCAATATGGTTCATTCTGTGAGAGTCATGAATGTGCACCCCAAATTAGAAAAGATTTGGATGAAAGATTTTCAAGATTCACTAACTCTAAAACTGAAAGTTTGACCTGATGGCGCTACAGGGAAGGTCATATATCACCAAAACCAATAGGGTTCATACTCTTGTGGTCATTAAGATTTGTATGAAAGATTTTTATGAAATCTTTTCAAGATAAATTAATTCTAATTTAAAAGTTTTGCCTGATGGTGGCGCTAGATGAAGGGTCAACTCACTGATAGGTTTCATGATCAAGGGGTTATTTATGTATTCAACAAATAAACAAAGTGCCTTACACAAAAACTTGGTCAACAATTTTCTGTAAATAATTTTCTGGAGGCAAATATCCCTGGGGTCAGATTGACCCCAAGGGTAAAATGTGTTATAATGTAATGTGTAATATTTGAGGATAATATGAGGGTTAAGTTGAAGATCCTCTAGAGAGGCTAAGCCAGCTGGGCTGCACAGTCCTTTAACAGCCATGGACACACACCATCTGGACCTGCTGATTTTCCAGGATGTAGCCTCTTGAGCTCCGCCCTCACCTCCTCTGCTGTAAAGGGCAGGAGACTTGATCCCAGTGTGGAGGGAGTTACAGCTGCAGTGTCAGGTTGTGAAGGAGATGCCGTAGGAGAAGCTGCAGCTGAAGCAGTGGGAGAGAGAACAGCTGAGGCTGTGTCAAACCTTGAATTCACTGGCCTTGTCCACAACATCACAAGGGTCTTGATGTTACTGGTGATCCAGGGTTTGTTGTTTGGAAAGCAGTGTACAGTCCTTGCTGGTATTACAGTGTCCACACAGAAGTTAATGTAATCTGTGACACATCAACCATTCTATTAAGGCCAAGGTCCTTGCTGTTATCATTTTCCTGTGACTCCAACAGTACATTCCAATCTGTGCACTCAAAACAGTCCTTTAGAGTCTCACTGGCCTCCGGGGGCCAGTGAGCGGGTGGTTGCAGCCTGCCTCAGTACACAGGGTTTGTAGAAAGGTTGAAGAAAAAACAGATTGTAATCTGATCTGCCAAGTGGTGGTAGAGCTAAAGCAGTGTCAGCCTCCTTGACAACAAATCAAGTGTATTATTTTCCCGTGTGGGGCAGGCATTATACTGAATGAAGTCAGTCAGGTGAGAAGTGAGAGTTTAGGGATAGGCTAAAGAAAGTGTCTTTTTCCTCAATGAAATCTTTATTCCAAGAAGAAATTATAGTCCAACTACAATCCTCTTAAACAAGGCAGTTAAAGTTTAATTGTTTAACTATTAAACATAACAAAAAAAATATGCAGTGCTCCTAATGCCAGCGGAGCCTGAGACTCTGAGCCAAACCTCTTCACAAGTAACAAGCCAAAGCTAAAGCGCTTATAATAATAATAATAATAATACATTTTATTTAAAGGCGCCTTTCTTGGCACTCAAGGACACCGTACACAGCTACACAAATTGAGATTAAAAACATATTAAGAATTAATTAACAACAATAAAAATGAAATATAAAAATAAAAATAATACAAAAGTGACAGTAGACAGTAGCAATGATGGTTGGAGTGGGACCAAACAGCTCGCAGACAGTGGATTCAAACGAGCTGGAGACGGGCACAGACACCGGCGAGACTTTCCACTTGTCGCGGTAAATTATCGCGAGACCTCCTCCCCGACCGGAGCCACGGGGTTGACAGACGTAAACAAATCCACTAGGAGTGGATTCAACTAGCCGGGAGAAGTCGCTGGGCTGTTGCCATGTCTCGGCCAAACAAAGAAAGTCTAGCTTACGGTCTGTGATGATGTCCTGGACGAGATGTCCCCCGCCCGTCAGCGAGCGGATGTCCTGCAGAGCGAAGCCGAGTGAGGTGCCGTCGCAGCCGGCGTTGGTGCCACCCGACGAGGCCAGGCGGGTCAACACAACGCGGTCGACAACCCGGCCGGTGGAGCGCGGAGGGCGCCGAGAGCTGGACCAGATGGACCCCACCGCTGCCGAGATGTCACAGTGGAAATTCCGGCGGGACCCTCGGCGAATGCATCTCCGGCGGGGCCGGAAGGCGACGTCCGGGTGAAGGTGGAGTGCCCCAGGCGCAGGTCCAGGCAGGCGACAGCGCAGCCGGAGCAGGTCAGCGGCCGAGCACTGAAGCATCACCAGCACTGGCAGGTGGACGGGCAGTAGAAAGAGCCAGACACATACGGACAAGATGTATGTCCTACCGTCCACATTGTGGACGAGAACTCAGGCAGTGTTCACCAGATAAACGTCAAGTGAGGCTCAAGCCGGAACACAACAGGTGAGCTAACGGTAGGCTAGTTAAGACTCACACGGACGTAGTGCCAGTAGATCGTAGAAATATTCCAAATGAAGGCAATTACAAGGTCCGATTAGGTTTATAGAAACTATAAAATAAGTCAGAACTTCTGAAAAGTTGAAAAAAAAATATTAAAAGTTAAAAAGTTAGGTTACCGGCGAGCAGCGGCAGCAAGTTGCGCCAGCGTTCACTCTTGTTGCCATGGTGATATTATTATAGATTATAGATTATACATGGCATTACAATGTTTACAATGAGCTTTGTTATTTTTTAGCTCGAAATGTTCCAACACCAGATTTCGCCTTGCTGTCTTCATGTTTACCTGGGATGCCTACAGCAGCCTGCACACCAGCAGCTGAGTATTTATTTTTCTCTGTTGAAAATTTAAACTGTGTACCCCGGCTGGTTGCTGCCACGTAGTGAAATTCATTGCATTGCTTCAAGACGCACTACACAACACAACCTTGTTGATACATGTTAAATTCATCAGATTCCACGTGATCGACAAAATTCTTAATGATCAATTATCGATTAATCATGTCCACCTCTAGTGGTGACGATGTGAGAGAACTGGCTTGGTACATAGTACAGTCTAAGACCAACTGCCAACAGTTCGATATCCCGACAGCAGATCTTCTCCTTCACTGTGAGCAGGGCCTGCACCATCTTTTGTTCACAAGCAGAACTAGTCACCACCTTTATTCTTTCCAATTGCTCTGGCGTCTCTGTCTGCGCATACTCCAGTGAAGCCGTGTAAATCCACAAATGGTCAGGATGTTGTAACCAGGTCGTTGTGAAATACATGAGACTACACTCACGATAGGCTCGCTGTTTCTTCACAAGTGCCTCCAGTTCATCATACTTGTTAGCCCGGGAGCTGACATTTCCCTTAAGGCTCGATGGTAGAAAAGGCTTATATCTGCATCTCCTAGCCTTTAGCTTAGCCCCGGCTCTGCATCCAAGGTACAGCTTCTTCAGCTCAGCTGGTATGGGATGTTTAACTCCATATCTAGTACACTTTAAAGCCAGGAGTTCTTCCTTTGTGTACACTATTTTCTCCATCATCAGATGAAACAACGACGTAAAATGAAAAACTTAAATCGACAAAAAATATACAAAATATATAGTATATATATTCATTTGCAAAAAATGCAAAAAGAACTACGAGCTATGCGGACTTGCTGCCACTTGTTGCCAGCACATCATTCAAACTGTATGTTTGAGATAGAAGAGGAGAAAATACTACGGGGTGGATTTAAAACAAGTTAGATTCAACAAGAAACTAATTACAGTGGCAGAAATGCAGAAAACACACTACTACCATAAGAAAAGTAGAAGGACAATTCTGGTTGGGCACTAAATCTTCTGCATGGTTTTTCTGCATTATCTTCATATTTAAATATTCATCTCTGGTAGCAGTGTGCTGGTTAAAAGGCTGCTAACTGGCTAGCACATCAACTGATCCAAGGAATAAATATGGGGGCAGAGTTAGAGCAAGGACCCAGGTGTAAATTATGGATATTTGTTATTAGAGCTGTTTTGGAGTGCTGACCTGGTGTGATAGGTGTGGTGGCAGGCGCTGCTCATTGTTTCCATCTTTTCCTGTTCTGACTCCTGCTGAACCTCACCAAGCTTCGTTGAATGCCATGAATGAGGACGAGATGCTGGCTGACTGCGTCTGTTGGGTTATAATACAAAGACAGAATTAGTGTATGAACAGTGTTGGATTCATGGGTATGTTTGCAGTTCAGCCATAATCATTACACCATCACCTCAAAAGACACTCTTACAAACTAAAATCTTAATAGCTCTTTACCACTTTTAGCAGCTTTTGTTGCCTGGCAACAGGCAGAGACAATAGGAAATTACTGGACCTGGATAAGAAATAGTCCAGACAGTCAAGTGAGGATGTTTTCAAAAATAATCCCACAAATAGTTTTTATTTATCAGTTAATTTCCTACATATAAAGTAAACAGAAAAAGCTCAATCAAATCAATATTTGTCTTAAAAACAGCACTCAGTGTCTTCTGTCTCTTCATGTGAGACCAAACTGACTCCATAATGTTTGAGATGAGGTCTCTGTGGGGGCCAGACCACGTGTTGCAGGACTGCTTGTTCTTCTTGTCACATCATGAATACCCTGGAGCGGCTGCTTCTCCGCCTTCTGAGGCCACAGGTTGAACATGATCTAGACCCCCTACAGTCCGGATAGTAAACTGGACTGGTCCATGCACATGGGTTAGGATTAGGGTTAGGGTTATCTATCTATCTATCTATCTATCTATCTATCTATCTATCTATCTATCTATCTATCTATCTATCTATCTATCTATTGTAGCATACATACCTGGCATGGCATCAGTCACAAGCCATTAAAGAAGTTCATTGTAAGGACATGCAGAGTTATGGACCCAAAACTGACACTTTGTTACTCTTCCCACCATCAGACTATCAAATTGACCCTTCTCTCACAAATAAACCATGCTCTCAGCATGTGAGAGGTATACACAACGAGACCGAGGGTCAAAGGGTCAGCTCCAGAGGATCAATGAGTGAACACCAGGCAACTGGAGAACATAGGCAAAATATTCAGTTTGTAACAATAAGACTCTGTCTATTGATATTTGATTGTTTCTTATATAGGACAAGTAACATCAAAAGGACTGATTATCACTAAGGTGTGAATCCTGGCCTCTCTGTGCCATGCTTAAACACACATGCACAAACACACCAACCCTCCTTCCTCTGTCCCTCTCTTGATAAGAATCATAAACTACAACACACATTCCAATCCTATGAAGTGACCAGCAGAATGCTCTTCAGACACAGATCTGAGGAAGAATAAATAATTAAATATCTAACTGTTCTTTAACTCCTGAGATGTTTCTATGTAATAGTTCAATTCCAGACTTCTTATCCTATAGACTGTTTGAAATGTAACATGTACACTTTAACACAATGTCCTTCATGTGACCATTGTGACCACTGTCAGCATCCTTCACACAAGGTAAAACACACTACATAACATCCAGAATGTCCATATTATTATTATTACAGTTAAAAAACTTTTCTGTAATCCACATTTATAGACTGTTAGCATTCGGAAATGTTAACCACTTGTATTATGATTAATTCCAGGTTTTGAAGGACGTAATATGAAATCAACACTTGTATTATTCCTGTCTTTCATTATTAGTGCCATTAGTTTTATATGTTATTTCATTTAATGTTTTGTGGTCATGGCTATTCAAAAGTTCCGTGGAAAATTACTCTCTTCTCCAAGCTGAAACACAGGAGAAGACGGGTGACGCTGGTGAAACATGCACCAGCCCCCAGGGGATAAAACAGTTGTGATCAATTCACACTTTGCTCAAAGCTTGGCTCAATAGCTCTGTTAGCTCTGTAGTCCAGGCTCTTACCAACTGCCCGGCTCTTAGCTCTAAACTGCTAGCCACAAACTCATGGCTCTCAGCCATTTTTCCACTTTATTGTTTGTTGGCGTCCTTTATTCTTTCTTTGCCACGTGCTCCAAGTAATATTCTTTTTGTCATCTTGGGTGATCTTCTATTTTTATAAGCCAAGTCAAGACCAATTGAACCAAAACAACAGAAGTGCCTCAGAGTAATTTTTGTAACTTTAATCATTATCACGTTTTCCTTTTTGAAGATTTTTGCCAGTTTAGAGTCATCTGGTCAATGCCAGTCTCCTCTAAAGTTATCCAGCCAAAGTTAAGTGCATTAGAGTTTATTTCTCATCGACCCGCAAGAGATAACACATCTGCCCACGACCACCTGTAGAGAAGCCTACCAGTAATCACGAGTTCCCGAGACAGAAAGTCTGCTGGCAAACTCCACCAGAGTTGAAACGCTGAGACACCGGCAGAATCCATGACCGTGATAATGGGAGACAGCCTCCAGGAGAATCCACCTAGATCCCGCATCTCCAGGATTACCACGGCAATCACGGCAACCACAGCCACCTGGGTTCCAGCCAAGGGTCTCCAGCTACAGCGCAACGCACAGTAGGCCAGTCTTAACCTTCTGCCCATGACTGGGTTGATGTCTAAATATAGCAATATTTAATCATCTATCTATCTATCTATCTATCTATCTATCTATCCACTGTCAATGAAACACAACACTTCCTGTGTGGATGTTTCACACTAAAAGATTTACAGAGGCTCAAATGGCATAATCCCTCATCTGCAGGAAGTCTTAAATTTCATTAATCTTAACTTCACATGCCACTGGAAAACAGCAAAGCAGAAGTTATTGGAATTACTGAATGAAAACAGTATAGATTTTTTGTTTTTGTGGTTAGGAAATGAGTATTTATCGTCCCTTTGTTATACATTAAATTAGCTTAAAAAAACCTTAGTGTAAGTGCAGTTTTCCACCGAGGTCGAGGAGAAGTGGTTAGGAAAGGAGATTATTTTAACTTTGGTCTTTATTAGGGACCAGCCATTATTTAATTCTGCTGTCTATTACTTCAGAAATTACAATAATTCATCTTAAATTTCTTTAGTCCTTAAAAAGGACAAGCAAGCTTTATTTCACACACTAAAAATGTAATGTTTGCAATAAAGAATAAAACCCACAGACTTGAAAAGTTTGATTCAGAAAACCATAGGTGCATCCTGGATAATGGACAATGAGTTCTTGCTCTTGATTGTGTTTTGTATCTGTAATGCTGAATATACAAAAACAGAGTAAATAAATTGGTTACAAAATCTTAATTTCATGGTAATGTTTCAGTGATAAAATAAAGGGTTTTTGTTTGTAGTGATAATTTTTATGAAATCAACATCATTATTTTTGAATGTGTTATCTAACCAGTTATGATAACAAAGACGTCGACAAGTATGGCAGTCTTTCCTCATCCTCGTCATATTTGACATGTTCTGCTGCTCCATATTTATCCTCACAGATAAACAGGAAAAGATTTTATCTGAGTAAGTAGGAGACAGAGACATGAAAGACTGAATGTCTCTGAACCACAGGATCCTGGCTTAATGGCAGGACATGACTGGAATATCTCAACACGTTATCATCGCCATTAGACTGATATTCACCCTCTCCATCAGGTCCGGGGGGACTGGTTTGGCTATGGTGTGGTTTGATTTGGTTTGTTTGAAATGCAAGTCTAATTCTGAAACTTAGACCACATTAATGCAGACACATTAAAAAGCATTTCCTCTTGTATTAAGTTAGCCTTGCATTCACAATAAAACAGTTTCTATCACGGTCATGCCAAAGTCACCAAAACCATGTGTAATTCAGGCACAGGTCCATGTCAGTCACAAATTCTATGTCCAAATTCTATGTCCAATTCACAGAAGTTTTAAGATCTTATATATTTCAAAGACACAAAGGTCAAGTCTGAAATGTTATGTGTAAGTTATAAATGCCATGTTCTCATAAATATATCAAAGTTATGCCGGCGCTCACAGATAAATAGTTTTCTTGCATTAACCAAGAAAGCTATCTGTGAGTGTTATCTGTAATTTTGTTTTTTTTTATGTAGATTGGAACAACTGTGCACCTGATGCATTGCTTTGTAGTTTGGAGTTGTGCATGCTGCTACTGTCTACTACATCAAATGTATACATTTTACAGATTCAGTTTTACACAAATCTCACTTGTTACAAATGTCACAAAGATTGTTCTATCGAATTTTCGTGATGATGAAAAAATTGGGACGACAATGATTATCAAATTAAGCTTGATACCATTTTTCAATGGTAAATGCATGAAGTTTGTTACCCATTACAACTGTCTAACTTGACAGCAAAAGTTCTCTTTTAGCATAACTTTGCTTTCATGACCTGAAAAAAACTGACCTCTTTTCCTGATTGGCTCTTGTCAGACTGAATAAATTAAACATGTGACTTATTTTACCTGGAGGTGAACCTGAGGACTTTGGAGATGAGACCAGTCGCCAGGCTGTTGACGCTGGCCTCTGACGGCGACCGACATAATGCCCCATCTGACCGGCCCAGCTCCGCTTTTTTCTGCTTCTTCCGGAGCTTCCTGCGGTAAAACACCTCAAGCAACTCCATGGCTTGATTCAAAGTCCACTTTATTCTAGTTTCTGCTCTACTGCTTTCTGTCCTGCTCTACTTTTCAAATCTTCTTTTCCTCTCTAACTCAAAACGTTAGTGTTCCATTTTCACACCCTTTATTCTCTCGTCACCGTTGCTTGGTGTAATTCTTTTTAACTAAAAAGCTCCAAGAAAGAAGAAAGAATCTAAATTCTACTTAGCTCTCTCTACTCAACCGTTCAAGACTTCCAAAACCACTTGTCCTACTACTCCATTGTCTACTTAACTTGGATTTACAGCCATTTTCCTTTGACACATCTTTTCTTAAGTTTTTCTATACTAACCTAAAAACCTCCCTTTCCTCTACAAGAAAGCTAATGAAAATTAACACCTTCTTTCCAAGTCAAATGAGTCTCTAATGGTGCAGTCCACTATCTGCTGTGTCTCCACTGAAAATGATGCAACTCACACAGAGGGAACTGCTCTAATCCTGTATTTTCTATGTTCATATACTCGCCTCTACTGATCCTGTCTCTACCACCCTCTCCTCTGTCTCTTTGCTACAGTTCCAGTCTGGGGCTGGCACGTCGAATCGAGTCGAGCTGCATCGGTCCCCAGCCCCAAGCTCGTTTAGCAAATGAAGCAATTAAGTGTCATTAGGCTGCCATACGATAAAAGCATGAAGTAAACATCCTTGGCCCAGCTTCGTCTGAAAGGTAGCTGTTGATGTGTGTGTGTGAGAGACACTGAGCGTCTGAGGATAGAGAAAGAGAGAGAGAGGAGGGAGGAAAAAAAGAGAGTAAGGAATGAGTAGAAAGAAAGGGAGGGAGGCTACAGAGAGATAACAGTTGTTGGGGAGAAGATACTGAGGAATGAACCAACTGAAACTGACTGATAGAGAGGAGAAATAAAGGAAATAGTGAGAGAGATAAAGGAAAGGTGGATGAAAAAAAGGCCACGGAATGAGAGCAAGGGATTGCCACAATTTTGTCATTCCTGTTTAACAGCTGTGAAATAAAAATAAAATAGAGAATAACTTGAGGAGGGAGTCAGAGGTAAAAAAGAAGCCATAACACATACAAAGGTGAGAGAGGTAGGGAGGAGCAGCAGAATAGTGAGGAGGGAAGACGGATAAGCAGAGAGAGAAAGAGTTGTTGAAAACAGTGGATTATTGTAAACAGCAACAGCAATGGATTTTGAAGCTGTGGGGAGGAAGACATCTCATGATGCAGCATGTGGTTCCACAGGGAACAATGAACTCACTATTAGTGACTCTTAGATTATTGCTGTTTGGCAAACTGGAGTCCAAAGACAAGGAGAGACGTATCGACAAAGACTAGGAATTACTTATCAGTATTAGCCAAGTTACTTTAAATTTTAGAAGTAAATTGTTACTTATTGAAAAAAATATTAATAAGTTATTGATTATTAAGTATTAAATTTGTCAACAAAAACTATGATGAGAAATATATGTTGACAATCATTTTAGCCATGCTAGTGACATGCTGTATGGAGGGCACTGTCAGTCAGTCGGTTGGTGCCTGTGGTTCACATGGTAGAGCATGTACCACATAGGCGTAGTCCTAACCGCAGCGGCCCAGGTTCAAGTCTGACCCATGGCCCTTTGCTGCATGTCATCCCCTCTCTCTCTCTCCCTGACTTTCCTGTCACATTATGATGTGTCTCTTATCAGAATGAAGGCAAAAAATGCCCAAAAAATAACTTATTACGTATTACAGATATTCAAGGATGAATCTGAATGACTTTGGCAGCACCAGTCTGAAGCACCAGTTTTTGGTTGAAATGATTGGTTTTGGCCCTGGGCCACATGATAGTCTTTGTTTTGGCCTGGCCAAGCTTCAGTCCTTTCAGGTTCTTTCTCATTTCTTTGCCTCCCCATCTCATTGAAGGATTGGCTTCACCTGTTTGGAGTTTATAAACTGGGTGGTTTAAAGATGGCGCTCTCTCACTCACCCTCCTGGATGGCTGGTGCCCCATAGCCACCTAACTTGATTCTGTCTGGTTTCGGATTGTGTCTGGTTAAGGCCTCAGTTCATGTTAAAGGTAGTTTAGCACTTCCATCTTTCCTCACATCCAACACCCACACTACTGATCACTGACTTAATATGTTCTAGTGTACTTATGTTAAGTTATCCTTAATAAATTTCTTGTTTAGTACGATATCATCAGCTCTATTGCATCTATGCAGCAATCACCTTCACTGCCATCTCAGGTGACTTCATGTCTTTTTCTCCTCTACCCTACCTACATTCTGGGACCAACAGATGTGACCATCTCCTTACTGTCCTTCTGTTAAAAACATGGAGAGGACATTAATAGTTTTACTGACTATGTCACTGGCTACATCAGTGTGTATAACGGCATCCCTACAAGGGTGGGGCACTGACAAGCTTCAGGGAAACAGCAGATGGAAGTCTCTCCATTTCTCCATTCCACATTTTAGTCAGCAAACTGCAGAAGCTGCATCAGGGGAAGGTGGCTAGACCCGACCACATCAGCCGCAGAGTCCTTAAAAGCTGTGGTGTCCTTCATTACCTATTCAACCTGAGCCTGTGTCTGGGCCGCTTTGGTGTTCCAAGACTGAGCTCATTATTGGACCACCTGCAGTTCACATATCAGCCCCATGTTGGGGTGGATGATGCAATCATCTACATGCTCCAGAGGCCTTAGTCACACCTGGACAGAGTCAGCAGTGCTGTGAGGATAATGTTCTTTGATTCCTCTTCCATACAGTTCATACAGGAGAAGAAGTTGGGGGAGATACAGGTGGACTCCAGCATGACATCATGGATCACACTATTTGACAGGGAGACTTCAGTGATGCTTCAGGACTGTGTGTAAGGTACAGTTGTGAGCAACAAGGGAGCTCCTGATAGCTCATAATTTATGACAACATATCTACAAAACTGATTTCTCATCAGCCTCAGCTGTACTTTGTGGTCAGTGCTACTTAGCAAATGTTAGCATACTAACACACAAAACAACAATGGAGAACAGAGTAAGGTAAGCATCATCATTATCACTATTCTCAAGGTCCCCTGAAACCCACTCAAGATCACCATGTGTCCTCAAAGACCTATGAACCATTTGAGCCTCCTTAAACATCTGGTAATTTCTCAAGGACCCCTGAAACCACTTTAATCTCTTCCAAGACCCCAAAGCCTCCTCTAGGACCAACACTAACTTAAACCTAATGGGACCAGGGCCAAGATCTTTAACTTTATTGTTAGGCACAGACGACCTCTTATAAGCTGTGCACTTATGTAAGACAACAGGAACAATGACATTTTCTGAATGCCTCTGTGTCCAGTACATGTTTAGACTACCTTAGCATAAACACTGGACGCAGCTAGAAGAAAAACTTCTAGCCTGGCTCCATCCAAAGAAGAAACAATCCATCACACAACAACTCCAAAGTTGCCTAACATGTATCTGTTTAACTGGAATAGAAACAAATACGTAATGAGACATTGTGGTTCCAGTTAGCATTGGACTGTTTTCGTTTCCTATCCTGGCTGGGTGCAGTGACTACATGTTGCATTTCAAAAAAGTCCTGTCCTCAAGGTGGGGTTGCCAGATTTGAACTGCCTTAACTTTAACAAAATCTAGTTGAGATGGTCATCTGGTGACTAGCTTGCTACCTAACAGCCCATGAGAACTATAGCACTGACAGACAATGCACTCAGTCCTCTAAATGTGTTATATTCATAACAGAAAACGTGTGTATGTATTTAATTTTGAATCTGCACCCAGATCAAAACAAACTCTCAAACAAACATAAAATGGAAATCTAAATTACCTGATATAAAGTTTTATCGTGAACCATTTAGAAAAAGAATGACACAGTCTGATTCAAACTGTCCTCTGTTTGTGTGTGTGTGTGTGTGTGTTTGTGTGTGTGTGTGTGTGTGTGTGTGGGTGTGGGTGTGGGTGTGTCTCTCTGAACAGAGACCTTATCTGTTGCCGTTGGAAACTGTTCCTCCAGCCCATAATAACCTCTCTTATCTACCCGGAAAACAAAATTGGAGCGAGAGATGCATGAGCAAAAACCAGAAAACACACTTTAACTGTGTGTGTGTGTGTGTGTGTGTGTGTGTGTGTGTGTGTGTGTGTGTGTGTGTGTGTGAGTGTGTCAAAAAATACTTGTGAAATCATGTTAATGTGTGTGTCAAAATTCTTAGAAAATACCCATACACAAGGGTGCCTTGACTCTGTACCTCTTCAGGGACCTTTGGAACCTCCTCAAGGAAACTAAAGAAACATCTGAGGAAAGGAAAGGGAATGAAAGGAAAGGAAAGGAAAGGAAAGGAGATAGAGAAAGGCAGCGTGTGTGTTTATAAATCAGTCTGTCTGTCCAGATTAACACCCAGCCTCATGGGGCTCTGATGGCCGACTTCCTGTTTTTGCACCAATCACAAATATCCTCTCTATCACCCACCCCCTCTATCCACTCCTCTCCCCTTGGTGGTGTCTGATAATCACCCAAGGCCCATGAGATGTGGGAGAATAGAGTAATTTTGCCTGTTTATCTATTTATCTATGGGATAAATAGTAGATTAAATTCTAATGTCTAATATTACAAGAGTTCTCCTGCAAACATGTTGCTCAACAGCACTTCCGCAGGACACACTAAGATCTAACTTAGCTTGCAGGAAAGCTTGCTGTAACTGTTCATTCACTCTTCCAAAATAAAAGCACTCTATATATCTTAGAGCAATGAGCTCTACAGTGGAGAAGATATTTCAAGGACTAAAACATTAAAGAGTTAAGTACAGTAACCAACTTTGATGATAACAGTGGGGGACTGGACAAAAGGACACAAGAAAAATCAACAAGACTAAAAGAGTCTACAGTCACACCAGCACCATCCTGAGGCTGTGATGTTCATTACAGACACACACACACACAGACACATACACACACACACACACACACTTACACACACACAGACACACACACACACACATACACACACACAGAGTATTTCGAGGAGCAGACCTCCATATTAGGATGAAACTGTCAGTATTTCTAGACTGTTTGTCTGAACATAAAGTGTTTATACACATTACACTGTGTGTGTGTGTGTGTGTGTGTGTGTGTGTGTGTGTGTGTGTGCGTGTGTGTGAAAAAGAGAGAGAGGGAGGGAGAGAAAGACAATAGTACGGTAGAACACAGACACCACAGGTCTTTGGTTTTAAGGTGATTGGTGACTAGGAGCATTGATTCCGATCTACTGATCATGTATTTTTAATGAAAATCATCAAATCATGATCAGCAGCCAATCAATTGGGGCATCCCTACTCTCAAGAGATGTTTTAAACTCCGTGAAAATCCTCTGCTATGATTACTATTTGGTTTAACATGGTTTTCCTACCTAAAATGTTAAAAAAAGAGGGAAAATTCGGTCTGAAGCTCATCTACTCTTACTTCCTGATTTAGAAATCTGGATCAGGCTTTGTGCCCCACCCACCACCTGCTTGCTCCAGGTTGACAGATGAAAGAGCAAAGAGTATCAAGGTGGTTACAGTCACATGTTTGAGCCTCAGTCAGACCCAGACTCAGATGAGGAGTCTGTTGAGAACAGAATCATAATCAATCAGCCTGATGGCTGTAAACATATAAATACAGCAGTGATACCTGTGCGTAATGCTGCATGATGGATGCACTGGCTCTGCTTAGAGGCCTATAGGAATGGAAGAGTCAGAGGGGAGCGAGTGTCCAGAGACCATAATGATCTTCTGGCCCATGATGATGACTGGCTAAGAAGCCAATTTTTATTCCAATTTAAAGGCATTGGAATTTGACGAACTCCTCTTAGAAAATTAATCCGATTGACATCATATCTGGTCTGTCCAACATTAAGACCTTTGCAACACTAAATAGCAAAGCTTTTGAGTTTTTTGTTGAACAACCTGCTCGTAATGTCATGGCGAATTTCGATGAGTCACCATGAAAATTCAACTCATTATAACTCCAGTACACATTGTCCAAACTGCCCCAAACAATATATATTTGATAAGAGTCCTGTCCTGAACACATCTGTCAATATTTAGTTATAGTCATAGTGCCACCTTATGGCGACAGGAAATGTCATGTTATACAATTTTATGTACTCCTCCTAGGGGGTTGACCACAGCCACCTCAAACTTGGTCAGAAATTCTTAAGACCTTGATGATGCTTTATAGTGAAAACTGTGACTTTTCATTGACCATGGCGGTGCAGCGAATTTCAATGTTTCGCCAGGAAACACAAAGTTGCTTGCTCAAATATACATTCTTCAATCTGCCCCAAATTTCACATGTTTGAAGAAAGTCTCACACCACCAAGGGTGATGACCTCCTCAGTCGACAACAGTAAACCTGTGACTCATTTGACATCACTTCCTGTTTTAACCCACAGGGTGTATGACCAACTGATGTTTAAAAATGTATCTCAACCATTATCATATACCAGATAGGATGTCCCTGTCAGCAACACTTACAGCTGCAACCAAAAGTTTGAGGTGTTCTCTTCTGAAGCAGTCTCTCACATGCTCACCATCTTATCTTTCTAAAAGAAATACTATTCACCAAAGGAGGGCAGCATCCATCCAACCTGCCTTCAGTCAAGTTCAAGACTAATGATCTCTTATTTAGTTTTTCACTTAAGCTGAACAAACAGTCCAGTTGTGGACACTGACATATCGATTGATTCAGTGTATAAAAGTGAATTGCCCAAAGTCAGCATCCTCACCAGTTAATGTAGAGGTCATTGAAATAAAGAAAAAGGATTGTTCTGGTATTGCTCAGACTATTTTTCATTCCACATAACCCTATATAGCTGCTAAGATTGCAGACTTGGATGAATAGATTAGAGTTACGATGAGGCCTAACCAATGTGTATGCTGAATGTAACTCTATCTTGGGTCATGCTTGCTGGGGTTGCTGGAGTGTAAACTTCCCCAAATCCAATAAAGAGAACCACAGAGCTGCTAATGTTAGCCTACACTCTGACAGCATCCCAAACTGTAACCCCACAAAACAATGTATTATGAAATTCTCCTTGTCCTTGGAAACAACTCTGGATAACTTGTAATCTAGTCATCTGAGTTAGCTAACGAATGTAGCTGAGGCCCAAACAGTTTTCCTTTTTTGTTTTGACTTTGGAGAAAGTAAAACAAATGTAAATCACCATCCAACGTTTTATAGAAAGAGGATGTCTCTTACTTGTACCACCTTGTGGTAGCAACGTCTGGTTAAAGTTTGGTGCCTTCTGGATAAATACAAACTCAAGCTCACACATACATACATACTGAATATACAGTATATACACATATATGTGTATGCATGCTTAGTACCAGTATATATGTATATACATGTTAAGTATTCAGTTTTGGCCTAGATGGTTTCTTATAGTTCTCCTACCTGTTCTTGATGCGCAGTTGAACTCCTCCTGCTGAACATGGTCTGCTTTGGTGGGATTGCAATAGTATTTGTTGTTGTTGTGGTGGTGATGAAGAAGAATGGGGGGGGGGAGAAAGAGGAAGAGTATGAAGAGCAGGGAGTGAGGGAGGTGAAGTACCAAACTCCTTGATGTATCCTGGATCAAACTCCCTGAGAAGCACAGAAAATGAAAATTATTCTCCTTGTCATGCATGATGTATGTTGTAATAAATGTAGAGAATATCTTCCATATACTAACAACATAAATTCTCAAATAGAAGCCAGTATCCAAATGAGTCTCAGACAACAAATAAAGGCCAATCCCCGATGGTGGCCAAGTCAAAAAAGTGGAATTACCAACAACATGAGTCATATTCATAACTCTTTCTCTTTTTAGTAGGGGTGGATGACCTTTCTTTGACAGATCTACTTTTCAGATGAATTGTTCACATCAAGTCATTAAACGTTTCTATATTTAGATGTTTAATTTCAAATGTTCAATCGCTGCTAACCAGCCCATTGTTAACCTAGCCTGCTAACTGCAGCTGGCGATGGTTGTTTCTTGTTCTGACACATGTACCAGTTCTCCACCTGAGCAGACCAAGAACCACCATCACCAGCTGCAGGGTTGAGCGGGGACAAGAACAGATATATGAACTAAGCCAAAAGTGTGACTGGTTGTCACACAATTTGTAAACAGAAGACAGCAGAGTAGTGGGGAGGGGACAAACATCCAAAAAAAGCATCAAATCAACAGGTTGACACAAATCACAATTTCCGGTCAGAACTTTCACAATAAAATCAGAACTTAAATGGAACGCAGGTCGTGATTAAGATCGTTGATTGTGATTATACCCAAAAAGAGTGTCATATGATGTTTTTGCCAGATCGCCCACCCCTACTTTTTAGTGCAAAATACTGTCACATTTTCATTCAATAACTCAATTCAACTTTGCTAGTTTTCGATCATTGTTAAGCTACTGTCAATGAAACATTAAAACACTAACACTTCCTCAATTTACAAGTGGCCATAGCACTTTTTTTTATGCCTTTATTGATAGCACAGTAGAGAGAGACAGGAAATGGGGAGGCAGAGAGAGGGGGAATGACATGCAGTAAAGGGTTAGGGCCGTCCGATGCGGGAGTCAAACCGGGGCCGACTGCAGCGAGGACTGTAGCCTCTACATATGGGGCGCCTGCTCAACCCACTGCGCCACTCGACGCCCTGAGGCCATAGCACTTTTAATGTCAAATATTTGCAGAAAGTGTTGAGTTTCACTGATGGTAATGTAACAGATAGTCAGCCTAAAGACGGATTTTTAAAATTTATCTTGCTGCTATCAATATGTTCTTTTCCTATTTTGAAAAAAAAAAAACAAATCATCCAGACCCGATTTTCCACTTGACAGCAGATTGACTTATCTACAGAATCATCACACGGCTGCCAAAATAAACCAGGTGTGCTGCGTCAAAAGTCCAACCAGTTCAAACAGGACTGGCTACATATCTGGTCTCTGATCCTAAAACATCACATTCACATATTAGTCATTTATCAAATTCTCTTCACCACAGTGGTTGTGTGTGCTCAGTAAACTACAGTTCAAAGGTCACCTGTGGTAGTATCAACCAGAGAGGAGGTCAAAGTTTTGAGGTCAGAGGAGAAATACTCCTTTGGTTATTTGGACAAAGAGAGAAGAAAATTACTTTCAGTCATTCTGTACATGGGCCAGTGACTCACACATACATCAGTGATTCTAACAGCTTATTTCTGCCCTCTGTTGGTGTTTCCTTGTGGGGAGTGATAAAGTCATAGCTTAGACACTAATTATCAATGATGTACATCCTCTACATTCACATAAAATCTATTCCACGTAAATTGGTTAACTGGAATAATAAAATTCCCTGCTAATCTACTAAATCCCTACAGTCTATTTTACATTTCATGGGTTTGTATATTTTAATAGAACCTTTTCACAGCATTTTGACTTGTCGTAGCAGGTAAAGCACAGGTGTTAGTTGTTAATAACATTAATTATGACTGTTGTATTCCCGTGTCCCAGTAAGCCCTGACAGTGTGACAATGAGCCAGCAGGAACAATATACAACTTCATTTGCACTTGTAATTTCAAGTATCACATATCTTGATAAAATCAAGTTGAGACTTTAGGCACTTTCATTTACACATAGCCACATAAAGTATGTGTCTCAGGCCAGTATGGCCAGATCACAGATGTGTGGTGTGAACATATTTTAATCTGTTAAGATACAATAACTTGCCCTTTAAAGACATAGGGATCTCACGTGACGGCACTAACGAGAAAATACATATTTTTGGCCAAGTGGCTTGCAATACAGCAACACATAGCTCCTGTCTGTGTGTGCAAGAGTTTCTGTCTTTAGTTTTTTATGTGGGCATTCAATCCTGTCCAATCACAAGAAATAAAATAAAAGCTGATAATAGACAATTCAAACAGGAACAGAAGAAATACACATTCTTTCTCCTGCGGTGCAGAAAACCTGTGTGCTCATAGTGCAGCTGCTTGAACTATTCAACACTTTTTCCTCTTTCTCTCTTGTTCCTCAAGTCAAACCACCACACTGTCTTGTTGAAGATTGGAGATTGTATGTATTTCAGGTAGTGTATGAAGTGTTACAAACATACTGTAATATCGACGGATGAGGCAGACGCCAGAGTTCACTTCCTGAACCGCTTGGTTTATCCAGCAACACAAAAGTACAGCTAGGCATGCTTAACTTGGCAAACTGCTTTTATTGATTGAGACTTGCACAGCGTTACTATAGTTCAATGATCCAGGAAAACTATTGTAGCGTACATACAGTGGGTACGGAAAGTATTCAGACCCCTTTAAATTTTTCACTCTTTGTTTCATTGCAGCCATTTGCTAAAATCAAAAAAGCTCATTTTATTTCTCATTAATGTACACTCAGCACCCTATCTTGACAGAAAAAAACAGAAATGTAAAAATGTTTGCAAATTTATTAAAAAAGAAAAACTGAAATATCACATGGTCATAAGTATTCAGACCCTTTGCTGTGATATTCATATTTAACTCACATGCTGTCCATTTCTTCTGATCCTCCTTGAGATGGTTCTACTCCTTCATTGGAGTCCAGCTCCGTTTAATTAAACTGATTGGACTTGATTAGGAAAGGCACACACCTGTCTATATAAGACCTTACAGCTCACAGTGCATGTCAGAGCAAATGAGAATCATGAGGTCGAAGGAACTGCCAAAGGAGCTCAGAGACAGAATTGTGGCAAGGCACAGATCTGGCCAAGGTTACAAAAGAATTTCTGCAGCACTCAAGGTTCCTAAGAGCACAGTGGCCTCCATAATCCTTAAATGGAAGAAGTTTGGGACGACCAGAACTCTTCCTAGACCTGGCCGTCCAGCCAAACTGAGCAATCGTGGGAGAAGAGCCTTGGTGAGAGAGGTAAAGAAGAACCCAAAGATCACTGTGGCTGAGCTCCAGAGATGCAGTAGGGAGATGGGAGAAAGTTCCAAAAAGTCAACTATCACTGCAGCCCTCCACCAGTCGGGGCTTTATGGCAGAGTGGCCCGACGGAAGCCTCTCCTCAGTGCAAGACATATGAAAGCCTCCATAGAGTTTGCCAAAAAACACATGAAGGACTCCCAGACTACGAGAAATAAGATTCTCTGGTCTGATGAGACCAAGATTGAACTTTTTGGCGTTAATTCTAAGCGGTATGTGTGGAGAAAACCAGGCACTGCTCATCACCTGCCCAATACAATCCCAACAGTGAAACATGGTGGTGGCAGCATCATGCTATGGGGGTGTTTTTCAGCTGCAGGGACGGACGACTGGTTGCAATTGGAGGAAAGATGAATGCAGCCAAGTACAGAGATATCCTGGAAGAAAACCTCTTCCAGAGCGCTCAGAACCTCAGACTGGGCCGAAGGTTCACCTTCCAACAAGACAATGACCCTAAGCACACAGCTAAAATAACAGTGAGGCTTCGGAACAACTCTGTGACCATTCTTGACTGGCTCAGTCAGAGCCCTGACCTAAACCAAATCGAGCATCTCTGGAGGGACCTGAAAATGGCTGTTCACCATCCAACCTGACAGAACTGGAGAGGATCTGCAAGGAAGAATGGCAGAGGATCCCCAAATCCAGGTGCGAAAAACTTGTTGCGTCATTCCCAAGAAGACTCATGGCTGTACTAGCTCAAAAGGGTGCTCCTACTCAATACTGAGCAAAGGGTCTGAATACTTATGACCATGTGATATTTCAGTTTTTCTTTTTTAATAAATTTGCAAAAATTTCCACATTTCTGTTTTTTCTGTCAAGATAGGATGCTGAGTGTACATTAATGAGAAATAAAATGAACTTTTTTGATTTTAGCAAATAGCTGCAATGAAACAGAGTGAAAAATTTAAAGGGGTCTGAATACTTTCTGTACCCACTGTACGTCGCCTGGCATCAGTCACAAGCCATTAAGGAAGTTCATTACAAGGACATGCAGCGTTACGGCACCAACAATTGACTCTTCCCACCATCAAACTATCAGATTGATAGGAAACGGAGACAAAGGACCCCTCTTCCACAAACAGACCATGCTTTTAGCATGTCCGAACGACACAGAACCAGACCAAAGGTCAAAGGGTCAGCTCCAGAGGATCAACCAATGGACACCAGACAACTGGAGAATATAGGCAAAATCTCCAGTTTGTAATAAACTGGAGATTTCTATCTGTCTAATGATATTTGATTGTTTTTGTATAGGACAAGTAACAACAAAAGGACTGATTAACACTAAGGTGTGAATCCTGGCCTGTCTGTGCCATGCATGAACACACACACACACGCACACACACACCAACCTCTCTTCCTCTGTCCCTCTCTAGATAAGAGTCATAAACTACATACCACATTCAAATCCTGGGTAGTGACCAGCAGAACTCCCTTCACAGACACAGATCTAAGGAAGAATGTAAAATGAAATATCTAACTGTTCTGTAACTCATGAGATTTTCCTATGCAATAGTTTAACCCCAAACTTCTATCCCATAGAATGTTTGAAATGTAACATGTAGATTTTAAGACAATGTCCTTCATGTGACCATACTGTCAGCATCCTTCTCACAAGGTAACACACACTACATGACATCCAGCATGTCCATATTATTATTATTACAGTCAAAGAACTGCTGTGTAATCCACATTTATAAACTATTAGCTTTGTGAAATGTTTATATTGTTGTTTGATCAATTAACCACTTGTATCATGACTAATTCCAGGTTTGAAGGATGTAATATGAAATCAACACTCCTATTACTCCTCTCTGCCATTATTAGTGCAAGTAGTTTTCTATGTTATTTCACTTAATGTTTTGTGGTCATGGTGGAAGACGGATGTGCAAGTTTATAAGTAAACTCTAGATTGAAATTATTCCAAAGTTCAGTGGAAAATTACTTTCTTCTCCAAGTGGAGACACAGGAGAAGATTGGATGCCCCTGAAACATGCACCCGCCTTCAGGGGATAAAACAGTCGTGAACAATTCACACATGGCCAATTTCAGGTCAGAAGCCCCGAAAATTGGTTCAGAGTTCACAGTCCAAAAGAGAAAGAAAAGTCAGAGAAACCCAGATGACAAGAAAATGCAAGAAGTCATGGCTTCCGATATGAGATTGATAAATTTGGCAATGAAGTATTCATTGTTGTCCTCCTAGAGGACTGGTGCCCCATTTCAACGAGAGTAAATCCTAAAATATGGCTTTACACTACACTATGAAGTCACTGCTGAAAAGAAACATTTCATATCAGAATTTATACAGTATATGATACTGCTGTCATCAGATAACACCTCCATCCCACAGAGCCATTTAAATCTACAATCCTTTTAAACACAGAGATGAATAAAGACCACAATACACAACTTACAAAAACAGAAACACACCCAGACTTATATTATTCATTGAGGACATTCCACTGGTGTGTATTCAGAAAAAATTTTCATACAGCAGACATCTAAACACTAATGTGAAACACACACACACACACACACACACACACACACACACACACACACACACACACGCACACACGTGCACAGATAAAGGCTCATTAAAGTGAAACCTGTCAAGCTGGTCAGAGGAATGCAAGGCTGCCAGAACACCCTGAAATCACCAGAACAGGAGGAACCGTGTTGTTACTTTTCATCTCACCACACACACACACACACACACACTGCTCTCTGTAGCTTTTACCTAGCACTGAGCTTACCTTAGCAATAGTTTTCAGGTACTTCACAGTAGCATTCAGCCAGAGGCAAGTCTGAATAAATCACCTTCTAACTTGAACCTCATGCTGTTCGCAGTTCACAAAAGTTTCAAAATTAAGCAAATTTTGGGGAACTTTATCTAAAAGAAGCCACATGACAAGAATATTTTAATCGGACAGAAAAGGATAGGGAAATTACAGCTAAAATATTATTTTAAAGTAAATATAGTTTTAAATCACTATAACAATTTATATCAATAAATAGTAAATCTTCTTGAAATTTCCATCAAGTTGAAATGTCCAACTTGGTTGTTTCAAGCTTTCACCACACTGTGAGCTTCTTCACCTGGAGCTGGATGCTAAATCAGATTTGATTCATAGAGACGGGTCTAGTTTTATCATGACTTCAGGATGCTGTGACTGCTTTACACAGCTAAAGTTCACTTTCCCTTGGGAGAGCACCCAATGTCATGTTAAGTGCCCACCTTGAAAATGATATGATGATGATTCATGTCATTTGATCTGAAATGATGCTGAAATACTCTGTAAATTCAAGTGGACTTCTGTAAGATCTATCTTAATGTATAATGGTTTGTTGTAAGGGCTGACTCCTTGTGGCATGAAGACTTTGGGTGAGATTAGAGATTCTTATTGGCCATGAGACTTCCCAGGACCTACTTCCTCTCTCTTGTTATTCTCCACTCCTCAAACTGATAACATGCTGTGCTCTGTGTAGGAGGCTTCTCACAGCCACTGACCTTTTATGCTGTAGGTGGTAATTAGAGTTACACCTAAACTTGATGTCTAGGTTGACCACCTGCTTTCATGTGAACAATATAACATCCATCCATCTCATACATCTCTGTGACAACTGAGCAACTCCATCCATTGAGAGGACCCTTCTCAACTGCAGAAAACTCTGCGTATAACCAGTAGCTTATTTCTGGTGTTGAGTTTTTTCTGCTGTTTTCAAGATCAAGAATGAACCTTCAAGCCCAATGTTTATATGTAAAACATTGAGACAGGGATGTCTGATTTGGCTAATCTAGTTTATCATCCTCTGGAAAAATTGACCTGCTCCTATTAACCACATGCTCCTTACGCTCTCATTATCTAGTGTGTACAGTCTTCCTGCTCTAGAGTACGATTTTGCTCCAGATTTGCTATGTAATTTGATTAAATCTCTGTAAGAGGCCCTTTTCCAGACATGGCCTCAAGTAGAGATAAAGCAAGACCAACCTCAAAGTTATTGTCATGCCAGCTGATATTGTATTTAAGTGGATCATATTCCCAAAAACACACAAGCCTGGAGCTTTTAGGGTCACTAGAGTTCTGGGGTTCTCTAAATACTTGACAAATCAAAGTACATCAACACACTTTGGAAAGATCTTCCGTCAGTGTTACCATAAATCATTCCTACGAGGGAAGATGGCGTTTGACATGTGAGACTGTGAGGTCCTGGAGCTCTACATGCAACTTTTAATTTAAGTGTTCTTAACAGTGCCTAATTCCGATAAATATACCAGAACTTTGTCTCAACGTTATATAACCTCAGTCGGTTTTGTTGGGCGGAAAAATATTACGTCTACACGGAGTTGTTCTTGTTTCAAACATGCTGCTAATTCAGCTGCTAGCAAGAAAGTAGCTAGCTCTCCCACTGATGCTGATGCAATGCCGCTTTCTGTATCGCCCTCCGACAAGAATTTTTTTTTTTTTTTTTTTGGGGGGGGGGGGGGGGGTTTGTTTGTTTGTTTGTTTTTTCTCTCCTTTTTTTGTGTGTCTTTTGAAGATTTTGTTTTTGTTTCCGTTTGGTCCCATGGTTGTATTTTATTTCATTCTTGGTCTTCGCCAGAGTCCTTATATGAACGCCATTCTTCAATATCATCTACATCACCATGCATGGCTAGTTTAAATATGCCTTGCAGTGGGGGAGGGCAGTCAATTAAGTTTACTAATTAGAATGTGAAAGGTCTAAACCATCCCATCAAGCACTCCAAGGTCCTGGCTCACCTTAATATATCATTCAACTTTCCAGGGAAAGGCGAGAGGGGCTGGCATTTTAATCAGCAAGTCAGTACAATTTATTCCATCTGAAACCATATCGGATCCTAATGGTCGTTCTGTTATTGTGGTGGGCAAACTTTATGGTCTGCCTGTGTCTATGCCCCTAACTGGGATGACTCTAAATTTATGAATAATTTTCTGTCAACTATTCTATTTAGATAGATCTTCCACTCGCATCGTCGCTAAATCCAAAACAGCTGAATGCATAGAAAGCTTTTTGCAGTCCTGTGCTTTGATTGACCTATGGAGATTTCTTAATCCCACAAAGAAAGAACATTTTTTTTTTCCACCTGTGCATCACACCTATTCGGGAATTATTATTATTATATTGATTACTTCTTCATACATAAAACATCATTATCCTTTGTAAAGTCTTGTGATTACACTAGTATGGTTGTATCTGACCACGATCCTGTGTCGCTGGTTTTTGTCACACCGTGGTGAGGTTGTCTTGTCCTGGTTTTGTTTTGTCCTGTCATTTCCTGTTTTATTTTGAAAAGTAACTCTCCTCTCGTTTCAGGTCACTTGCCCTTCCTCATGGGTCTCAGCATGATTGCCCTAAGTGTTTCCACCTGTGCCCTATTTCCATCCATGTGTTTAAATAGTCTGTGTCTCCCTTTGTCTTGTGCCAGTGTGTTTCGTCTGCGTGCATGCACCCCCAGCTCTTCGTCACAGCCCTTGTCACAGCGTTCCTGAAAGTTTTTGTGTTCTTCTTCCTCCAAGTGAGAGTTTTTGAGTTGTAAGTTTATTTCCTAGTTTTGTGGCTAGTTAAAGATTGCATAGCCTTTTGTTTTCCTCCTTAGTGGAGTGATTATTATTTTGATATTTTTCATAGCCTCATATATAGTAATGGTTAGGTTGATAGCCTTTTTATTTCTCCACTTGTAGGCGCCCTGAAGAAACAAATAAAACTGTCTATTGAACCCTGCATCTGTGTCCTGAGTCCTTGCCTGGTCGTGACAGTTTTAAACCTCCCCAACCATCAACCAAACACATTCAGATGGTGGCTCAACTCTCTTCTTTTGGCAGATGAATGTTTTGTTGCCTCTATTAATACCCACATAGATATATTTTTACAAACTAATTCAAATAATGAAACTTCCCCATCCCTGCTTTGGTAGACCCTAAAGGCCTACTTGAGGGGGCAGATTATTTCCCTTAATGCATCTATCCATAAATTGCGAACGGCCAGACAAACAGAATTAATTGATCTCATCTCTGAAGTAGACAAGGCCTATGCAAATGCCCCAACCTCAGAATTGTATAAACAATGTGTTATGCATCAGGCTGAATTTGACGTGCTTTCAACTGGTCAGGCTGAGCGAGCTATGCTGAAATCTAAACATAGGTTATATGAATACGGAGAGAAACCAAGCAAGGCTCTTTCCCACAGTCTTAGGCATATTACCACTACACAGGTAATAGATCAAATTGAATCTGAGTCAGGAGTGGTATCAGACCCAGAGGATATTAATAAACAGTTTTGTGAGTTTTATTCTAATTTATATACTTTGGAACCTCCCACTAATCTAAGGTTAATGGACAGTTTTTTTGATGGTCTGGATATTCCTACTGTGGAGGATAAGTTTAGGGAATCCTTAGATAGCCCCATTTCTTTGCAGGAAATAAATCACGCCATTTTGTGTATGCAAAGTGGGAAATGTCCAGGCCCAAACGGCTTTCCTACTGAATTTTATAAGAAGTTCTCTGGAAAATTAGGCCCCTTGCTTAAAGATGTGTTCAATGACAGCTTAAATTCCCAGTGTCTCCCACAAACTCTGCGCCAGGCATCTATATCTCTTCTTCTAAAAAAAGGCAAAGATCCTCGTAGCTGTTCTTCCTACCGCCCAATTAGCCTTCTTAATGTTGATGTGAAGATACTGGCTAAGGTGCTAGCTCTCCACCTCGAATCTGGCTTGCCTACCATTATCTCATCTGATCAAACTGGATTCATAAAAAACAGACATTTATTCTTCAACATCAGGCGTGTATTCAATATACTTTACACATCATCTTCCTGTCAGTGTCCAGAGGCACTTCTGGCCTTGGACGCTGAGAAAGCGTTTGATCGTGTTAAATGGAATTATTTGTTTTATGTTCTTAAGTGGTTTGGGTTTGGGGATACCTTTATTTCCTGGGTGAAATTGTTATATACTTTCCCTTTGGCTCCTGTCAGAACCAATGTTAATTGTAAACAAGCACCTGCCACTCCCTACCACATGTTTCGGTGATGTCCTAGACGGCATTCTGGTCTTCAATTTTTGAAGTTTATTCAGCAGTTCGTGGAGCTACCATTCACCCATGCCCCTTCATTGGACTCTTTGGTGTATCAATAAATGATATTTCCCTCTGAAAGTCGCAATTGAACTGTATAGCCTACTCCTCCCTTCTGGCACGTCGGCTTATTCTTTTAAATTGGAAAAGTGATCGCTCCCCTTCTTTTGGCAGATGGATCTGTGATGTTATGTTTTTTAAAAATTGAAAAAATTAGATATACACTGAATGGATCTGTGACCAAGTTTGATTTGACATGGCGTCCTTTTATTTCCCATGTAGAACAGCTAACTATGCATTCTGACTCTGAATAAGATGTTTTACATTTGTCTTTCTGGATAACCACTGTGGACTTTTTTTTTTTGATTGTTTGTTTGTTTTGCTGTTGTTGTTTCTGTTTTCTCTCTTTTTCTTTCCATGTATTATGTCCTGCTTTGAGGGTTTGTTTTCTGTGTAAATCAAAAAAAAAAAGTTAAATAAAAATACATTGACAAACAAAAAAATTATTCCTACTCATTGATTTACAACAGTGTCTGCAATGGCTTCACATGAACACAGATATAAAATGAATAGATAACTCAATAGAAAAAGAATAGCAAAATTTATTTTTGTAGATATAGCTATCATCATGACATAATGACAATACAAGGTGTTCAAACCAGAAGTCAAGTCTACAGCCACACCCTGGCTAAGCTAAGAGTGAGTATTAGTCAATAAACTGAAAACATTAAGCTTAAAATTGCTAAAACAAAGAGCTCACACCTGTATCACACCTGACACCCAGGTCTGTGGTACTGCACCTGTAGACCTCTTCTTAAAACATTGCAAACTTTTCTAAAACTGTACATGCTTTAGAGTTATCTGGGATCCCCACACAAAATTCCAGGGGACTTTTAGGGGGACATTTGAATATTCAAAGTATAAACCTCAAAAACTGAACAAGTTAAGCATCTCTTATGTGACTTACATTTAGGTGGTTGGTTAGATGGAATTGTGGTTACATAAAAAAGCACCATCTGTAACATTAGATGTACCAAGATTCTGTTTAATTCTATCAGTAACTATAGGTCTATTAGCACTCTGCCTGCTGTATCCACAGCAACAGTGGGTACCAGAGCTATTAGTCCTGATGAAGAGATCCAGCTTTATGCTGATGACACAGTGATCTCTGCACATTGCACAAAACAGCAAGCTGCTTCCAAACTTACTTATGCCATGAGTCATATAACAGTGTGGCTAAACCAATCATGTCTCAAGTTAAATGTAACTAAAACTGACACAAATAGTAATATCAGGGTAAATCAGGGTAAAAGCTACAAGTATTGTATAAGTTTAAGAATGTTGGTGTATGGATAACTGAAAATCAAATAAGTAAATAGTGGGGCACCCTGGTGACCAAGGGGTTAAGGTGCTGACCAAAAACAACATCTCAGGATTGGCGACATTATTTACAAGTCCTTCCTAATTTCTGTCTCTCCACATTTCCTGTCATTTTTCTACTATTGGCTTTTCAACATAGGCACAAAATGCCCAAAACAATTGTAAAAAAAAAAAAAAAAAAAAAAAAAAAAAAAGAGTCAAACTTTTTGCTCAACTCATTTTCAGAAGAAATACAGCCTGATGTGTGCTTTCAACACATCTAATCAGAGATAGACAGAATTCTGTTCCTAAGTCTTTAATAAACCTGATATCTGAGCTTATGTTTTTTGGTGTCACAAAGAGATTACAGTCAAGACTGCAACTGGATCTCATATGTCATTACTAATGACAAGGACAAACAGGATTGAAACAAGGTGCCTGGTTTGGATTATTATGGGGCATAGTTATGCACTGAGATTGTAGGAAGCAAGAATTTTCAACATATAGTTATAGATTTGTTTTCTAATGAAAGGGTTGCCAAATGAGTCCTCACAAAGTCACTGTGCCAATGGATCTCAGTCCTCACAATGTTTAAACACAAGAACACACACAGATACACACACGGAGCAGTTGCCTGGGAAACAGTATTGTGGCGGTCTGTCCCTGTAATGACTTCTTACTCTTCTTTTTTGAGCAGAGAAATTCAAATATTCAATCAGCTCGATTACGTCAACCAACAACAAAAGAGCACAAAAACAGAGAGTCACTGAAGATGAATGGAAGAAGACAAGGAGGACTACACAACTGTGATCAAAACTTGAAAGAAGACAGTGTTCAAATCCCTCTTGGCCCTTATTCATCAATAGGCACAGATCTGGTTTTAACTCGCCTGCTTTCATTTACATTTTTAATTTGTTCATTTAAAAAGCCTGAATGGATAAAAATGCAATAAATACCAACATAAACATGAACTAAGGCTAATTCTGATGACAAATGCAAAAATTCAAATGACTGGTTTCTGGCAGTCATTGTGTTATGTCCACTGGAGAAACAAACAAATTCACTTCAAATAACAGAAAGCTTTGAATGGAAGCATAATTATTGTAACCTACAGTTATAGTCAGCAGAGTGAGCTTCAGTCTTCAGATCAACAACATCACAACCAAATCTAAGGAAGTCACAGGTCATGGCACCTTGATAATGGCTAGAACAAATATTTCTATCATACAGATCACTGTTATTATACCCAACAATCATCATCTCACACACACTATATGCATTCATGCATGACCTCCTGATACATTCACTGACCCACTCTTCACAGCATTTTGACATCATGACTCATTTCCTGCTTCAATCTCTGCTCAGCTCTTTAACTCTCTCACCTCCCTGCTGTCTGATTCATAGTTTTGAGTTATATTTGAAAATATATTTAAATACTTAATAATAATATTTGTGACTCACTCTCAAAGTGCTTTGTACAAAATTAAAAACCACAATACAGGAATAAACCTGCATTGCAAAATACCACTAAAACAGAAATTAGATAACATAACAAAGCATTAGGGATAAAACATAAAACTAGTTGCTGATTTCAAAAAAGATAGTGACTTGGTGAGTCTGAGCTCCTCAGACAAGTATACAAGAGACAGGGTGCCACGACACTAATTCAGTTTACTCATTTAATGTTGGTAAATCAAGGCAAATCCAGGTCCATTAAGAAATGGTTTTCCAAGTTTGGTATGGAAGAACTTGACTGGCCTGCAGCAGGTTCAAGGTGGAAAGCCTTCATAGATGAGCAGAGACTGTTATAGAAACAAATTAATGGCCATGGTTTATGTTGGTAATGTTCAAGTATTCATATAGCCCAATTAAACACATATTTAATCAAACCAAAAAAAATAATCAAACAGCTTAAATGCAATACTTAAATAAGCTAGCAAGCTAGAAATAAAACTTGTGTTGTGATTCATCTCTGTGTTTCTAGCCAAATCTTTAAGAATACAGAAGGTCTGAAGAAGGAGGGACAGGTGTTGTTTCTGTGGTCAGTTTTGCATTCTGTCTGAGTCATACAAACAAAACAAAACAAAGCATGTGCAAATACTGAGACCAGCGCAGAGCAGGTGGACATGGTAGCCAAACCTGCTCAACAGAATACTGGCTGCAGAGTCTGTTCACACTGAAGACACTGACAGAACAAACACTCACTGTAAAACCTCCAGATGCCATCTGTCGGTCTTCTTTCAGATTCATGACAGAGGATCTGCACAGTGTAAGAAGACAGCTCCACCAGTAACCATCAACCACAGCTAATGGGTTGTGTTGTTTGTTTACCTGTGGAGAAGATGCTGCAGATGTTACATTTGGGTTTGCTTCATTTTGGGTTGTGTCCGAAATATATCCAGTACATGATCCAATATTAGATTAAAGGCAGGAAGAAACTAAGACCAGCAAAAAAGCATGAAGTATGAAGACAAGAGGACCATAGCAAACTGTGGTAATCAAATTTTGATGACAGATGTTTCTTGACTTAACTTGTATCTCGTGTAATACTTTTAATGCCAAATAAAACAGAAGATACTAAATGTGACGTTTCTTTTTCATATAGGGTTTATAATGTTTGTCATGAGCAAGTCAAATTTAAAGTGCTTGATATTTGAAAGGAGTTTTGTGACTTTTTCTCTTTATGAAATAGGTTGTCTGGGTTAGTTCACTTGCTTTGACTTCTAAAGATCAATAACAAATTGCTTACTAAACCTGTTGTTCTTTCAAAATTCATGCCTAAATCTTTATCTGTATCAGTCACAAAACATGTTTACTTACAGCAGACATTAGGCTTTTATTAACTAAATTCTAACATCAGAATGCTAACAAGATGGGAAAAGTCATGAAATCATCAAAGTTATTATAGAATTCACCTTCTCAAAGTGATAAATGTCTGTTTTAAATTTCATGGCAATCCATCTAATAGTTGTTGAGATATTTCAGATCTCTTTGCTCCAAAAAACTAGCTTTGCCACCCTCAGGATTAAAGACACAATCTTTAAAGACAGAACGTTATAATAAAGACTCTATCATGGTCATTGGACATTTTTGAAATGTCACATGTAAAGGGTTAGGATTAGGGTTATATATATTGTAAACAATATAATGAACGGCTTCAGTTTCAGTCCTGGTATTGTTCATGCTGGTTCACTGTCACACTGTCATGGTTTACTGGGATACTTGAATCGAATTTGGAGCCATTGTTTTTTTTTTTAAACAATGTTTTTATTAATTTCCAATAAGAATATACAAAGCACATTGACACATGCCACACATGTTGCACAATGAGATGCAGGCGAACCTTGCTGCATACACACATACAAAAAAAAACCACACACACAAACCATACCCACGTAAAATAATAACTATAATAAATAAATAAAATAAAATAAAGTTGTCACACACACACACACACAATAGCCCCACGGATAGATATAATCTATTGTTGCCTGAGAAAGTCCATTAAGGGTGCCCACACTTCTTCAAATTCTTGTACTTTACCCCTGATTACATAGGTTAGCTTTTCTAATGTAACATACATTGCCATCTGTCTAATCCAAGATTGTGTAGATGATACTCCAGTGTCTCTCCAAGACAAAGCAACCATCCTCCTGGCCTGCAGGAGGCCAAAGTTGATCAGAGTCTTACACTTAGAGTTAACAGAAAAGCAGTCTGGGTATATCCCTAAAATACAAAGTTTTGCTACACAGGGTACCTGAATACCTGTGATTTTACTTAGAGTGTGAACAACCATTTTCCAAAAAGTTACCAGTTTAGGACATTCCCATACACAATGAATCAAAGTATCTTTCTCAGTCAAACATTTCACGCAAGTATCTGGAATGTCAGGGGACCACTTATTGAGTTTCTCGGGGGTTATGTATGTCCTGATTAACCATTTGTGTTGTAGCAGTTTCATGCGAGTATTAATGGTTTGTGTTTGAGCTTTTATACAAGCTGTCGCCCACTCAGTTTCTTCAATATCTTCCTTAATATCTGAGCTCCATGCCCTCCTTCTATCATGACTAGATTCCTCCTCATGTGAGACAAGTACTGTATATAGTATAGAGATTTGGCGTTTCCCATTCATGTGTCTTAACACAATGTCCTCAAGGCAGGACAGTGGCGGTTCTTGTGTATCCTGATGACACTTTGATGAAATGAAATGCTTCAATTGTAAATATTTAAAAAAGTGTTTTTTTGGAATTGAATATTTCAAACAAAGGTCGTTGAATGTTAGTAAGGTGCCCTGAACATATATAAGTCACCAATTTTTTGCACCCCCCTGTCGGCCCAAACTTGAAAACCACCATCTGCCCGGCCAGGAGTGAACTGCGCATTATTCCAAATAGGTGAAAATTGAGAGATGGGAGGTGTATCACCAATATGTCTATGAGCTTTAAACCATATATCAATAGAGTTCTTAAGGAAGGGATTTGTTGTTGTTTTCTTTAAAGTTTTAAAATCTGCTGAATATAAATATAGGCTTAGTGGCACCTTAGATATTGATGCTTGTTCAATATAAACCCACGCTGGAGGAGAATGTGTGACAAAATAAAACATAGCACTACGCAGCTGAGCGGCCCAGTAATACCATTGTAAACTGGGCATCTGTAATCCACCCCTATCATATGGCAAGTACAATAATCTGAGTCTTAATCTAGGTTTTCGATTGTTCCAGATAAACTTACAAAATGCATTATTAATTTCTTTAAAAAAAGATTTTGGCAGTGTTATTGGAAGTGATTGAAACAAATATAAGAATTTCGGCAAGATAGTCATCTTGATTATATTGATCCGGCCAATCATTGATATTGGCATTGTTGTCCATTTTTCAAGTAGTTCTTGTACCTCTCTCATCAACGGGTCATAATTTGCTTGAACGACGGTATTAATTTGGGGGGTAATCTTAATTCCAAGATAGATAAAGCCCTCCTTAGCATTAAAAAAGGGTGTTGTTATGACTGGATTAGTTCTTTCGTCTTTGTTCAGGAAAAGTATAGAAGAATTTGCATTATTAATACTGTATCCAGAAAACTGACCAAATCTATTGATTAAATGTAATACTGTCTGGACACTGTTTGATAATTTTGACAAAAAAAAGAATCACATCGTCTGCATATAACGATATCCTATGTTCATGATCTCCAATTGTTATTCCTGACAAATTGGCTTCGGCTCTAATGGACATGGCTAAAGGCTCAATGGCTAAAATGAACAAAAGTGGCGAGAGAGGACAGCCCTGACGAGTTGACCTCTCTAGCATTAACGGGCTTGATAAATTGTTATACGCCATTACGCGTGCTGTAGGGTTGGTATATAATAATTCTATCCATTTCATAAATTTTCCCCCAAGTCTATATCTTGGTAACAAATTGAACAAATAATGCCATTCAATTCTATCAAATGCTTGTCTAGCATCTAGAGATAACAGCGCTGTATCCCTGTTATTTTCTTTTGAGTGGATTATGTTTAGAACCCTTCTTATGTTATGAAATCCCTGACGAGTCTGTACAAACCCATTCTGATCACCATGTACCAAAAAAGGGATATGTGGATCTACTTTACACAATATTTTTGTGTCTACTCCCATAAGACTAATAGGCCTGTATGAAGAGCAGTCGGTCGGTATTTTCCCAGGTTTCAAAATAAGGATTATTTTAGCGAGTCTTAAAGTTGGTGGTAATATACCATTATTGAATGACTCGTTAAACATATCCAAAAGTGGGGTCAACAACTCTATTGGTAGGCCATCAGGCCCTGGAGTTTTGCCTGAGTTGATACTTTTAATGGCCTGCAATAGCTCTTCCACTGTTATGTCCTTGTCCAGGTCCACCCCAACCTCTTCTGTGAGCATTTTAAACTGGAGCTGATTAAGAAAGGTATCTCTATAAGTGGGCGTGGGGGAGCATTCCGACCTATATAATGATTGATAAAATTCCTTAAATGTGTTATCAATATCTAGAGGATCGTCCGATATCTCCCCTGATTGAGTAGTTATACTATTAATGGCTCTTTCAGATTGTATTTTTTTAATTCTCCAAGCTAACAATTTGCCGGCCTTTTCTCCCAGGTCATAAAAGGTTTGGTTCAGCCACAGTAAACTTTTTGCTGCTTTATCAGATGTTAATTTATTGTATTCCGTTCTTAAAATTAGTAACCTTTTTTGTTTTCCAGGGTCATCTTTATTATTTATGTCTATTTCCAAAGATTTTATTTGCTTCTCTAATTCATTAATTTCTGCTTTTTGTTTCCTGTTTTTAGTACTAGTGAAACTAATAATTTGTCCTCTAATATACGCCTTGAAGGCTTCCCATCTAATACATGCGTTAGTTTAGTTAGTGTTAATCTGAAAGTAGACATCAATCTTATCCTCCAAATATTCAACAAATTCAGGATTTCTAAGCCATCTCACTTGCAGACGCCAATTAGGAGGAGACTGTTGAAGTTTTTCCATTTGTACAGACATGGAAATGGGGGAGTGGTCACTAATGACTATACAGTCATACCAACAATTCTTAATTTAGGATACCAGTTCCTGTGATACTAAAAAATAATCAATGCGCGACCTGGATTTATGTATTCCTGAATAGCATGAGTATTCCAAATTATCTGGGTTAAGTTTTCTACAGATTTCAGATAAGTTTAAGTCAGTGATATATTGTAAGATTGTTTTTCTAGATTGTTTTTTATGGGGGTCACTTTTTGTAGAGCGGCCTACCAAATTTGGAGCCATTGTTAATGTTGCAATGCCTAACGTTTTTTACTACACGCCAAATGTCTGCTGTGAAAAATAACAAATAAATACATATAAATAAAACAATATCTTTACAACACCTGATTACTAAAACAGATAAATCTCATAATATTACAACTTCACTCTCAACACATTATCACTTTTTCACAAAACAACTGTGACCAGAAGCATTATGTTTTCGTATTGTCCATCTGTACGTCCATCCCATTCTCATGAACACAATATCTCAGGGGCACCTTGAGGGAATTCGTTCAAATGTGGCACAAATGTTCACTTGGGCTCAAGGATGACCTGATATATGATTTGGTAGTCAAAGGTCAAAATTCAAGGTCATTATGACCTCACGTCTGTCCCATTGTTGTGAACGTGATTTATCAGGAATGCCTGGAGGGAATTTCATTACATCTGGCACAAACATCCACTTGGACTCAAGGATGAAAAGATTAGAATTTGATGGTCAAAGGTCAAAGGTCACTGTGACCTCACTAAACATGTTTTTGGCAATACCTTAGGAATTCAAACCAATGAAAACATACTTAAAACCTTTTATTAAATTCCTTCAAAGTCTTCACTACATATAATCCATGAGTCTGGACAGACATGGATGTAAAGTGTACAACTGCAAAGTGGTAGTTGTAGTTTTCTCTGAGACTTATGTTATTTATGTTATTCTCAAGATCTCAAAATATTCCCTTGCAGTGGCCCTAAAAAACATTTTACTCTTATAGACTTATGTTCAAAAAGAAGTAATGCACATATCAGAGACAAGATACCTGTACATGACCCTTCTTATCTATCTTCTAAGCAAAAATATAAACAGCCCTACAAAGCTTATACTCTGATACAGGTACAAATTAGAACTAAATACTAATATGACTGAAAACAAGAAACATTCACAGATCTAAAGGATTATGGTCATATCAAGTATCAGTGGATGTGTCAAACACTTGCAGACTTATACAGTCTAATCTAAATGACTCACACACAAAACACAGCCTACAAGGCCCACAGTACTGTTGTTTGTTCTTAAAGCAAATGACTCATGATACAGTACAACTTAAAAAAGAAGAGGAAATTCTCATTATTTATTCACCCCGCAACCACACAGACTTTATATTTTTAACTCTGCTGCTACTAAGCCTATAACTATATCATCAGTGTGTTGTTTGTGCTATCCAACACTTACATGTTGTGGATGTAACACAGACCAGCAGTCTGACCAGCAGGTGGCTCCTGTACCTCTCCAAGTGTAACATAACAATCAAGTGCAAACTGTTGCATAATGGGATTTAGATGATAAACACTGGTAAACCAGCTACATGATGCAAGGAGAGGAGTAATACACATAATGAATTCACACACACACACACACACGCAACAGAAGAAGTATTGTAAACACTAAACAAACTCATACACTAGAGTGTCTTAATTCAGAAATTATTAATTTAAAAATGTTTCACAGAGCACAGCAGACTTCACTGGATTTGATCTTAAGACAGGCTGCTATGATGTTACATGAGTTTATTTGTCTACTGGACTTTAAAGCAATAGTTCAACATTTTGGGATATATGCTCACACTGTTAAGTGTGCATACAGAACACAAGAAGTGGTTAGGTTAGCTTAGCAGAAAAACTGGAGGCAGGGGGAAACAGTTAGCCTGATTCTGTCCAAAGTTCAAGCATATACCTGTAAATTAAACTAATAAACACTCTCATCTCTTTATACATATATATATATATATATATATATACACACACACACACACACACACACACACGTATATACACACACATCAGGGGGGAACTGCTTGCCTAGCTACATCAAAACAAGCAAAATACACGATCCAACAACTTCAAAGCTATCTGATTTATATGTTGTATATTGTAGAAGGAGAACATTCTGAGAAGCAAGTTGGGTTAATTTTTTTTTTGACAATATTAAGGCTTGGAATGAAAAGTCTGGTTCTTTGATAAAAAGTCAGATACAAGCCTCTGAAAAATAAAAAGTGAAGGAGAGGAGTCAACTATCCAATCAGCCCTGTTTTGTACGCTGCCAACAGTGAGCTAAAGATAAAGACTACACATTATCGAAAGCAGATAAAACAGTTTACTTTTAGATTCTGGATTGGTTTATGAATTCTGTAACTACAACGTGGTGTTGTTCCCAACTGCAAAAATTCTGAATTTGCTCCAGCTCTGATTCATTCATTAATGCTGTGGTTCATGCTCCACTTTGGAGGAAGAAAACTTTTCATGCCTCACCTATGAATTCACTCAGTGTCTATTCTGTAAACCTCAGCCTCAGGGTGGAGTCAGATGTCATCTCGATGAAATGTTCCTTTTCAGTAGAGCTGAAATCAGCAGGTGTTGCTGCACTGAATGAATCTCTCACCCAATCATACAGAGCACTGTTGTTTGGGAAGTACTTTTGAAAGAATCCTCTCAAGGAAGAGATGTCCTTCTTAAGACATGGAATCACTGTGGTGGCTCCAGTACCACTGGATTCAGCAAACTCACTCAGATTCTCAAAGGAATCAGTATTTCCCTGATCAAGTAGCCTGCCCCACATCTCAAGCTTTCGGGCAAATGCACTAATCTCGTCAGCTAGGTGTGGAAGGTACTTATCTCTGCCCTGAAGCTGAAGATTTAATTCATTCAGCTTTCCAAAAACATCACTATGTAGGCCAGTTTAATCAGAAACAGTTCATCACTAAACTTGCTTGCAAGTTCATTCATCCTCACCTCCAACAAAAACACCCAAATTTCCTCTCTGAGCTCAAAGACTCAATCACTTTGCTGTGAGACAACACTGCTGAATGTTTAGCTCCCATCTCCTCACAAAATGCAGAAAACAGCTGTGCTTTCACAGGTTTTGTTTTGATTAAACTGACCACGTTAACAACATTGTTCAAAACCTTGTTTAGTTCAGGGCTGAGCTGCTTTAATGTAGGCACTTCTCTGTGTATAACACAGTGGGTCCATTGCGCATTTGGGGAGGCCCACTTCATTAGTGACTACAATCCCCCCGTTTTTTCTGCCATGGTCTGTGCACCATCCACAGTGACACTGATGTGACGAAGTGAACATAAGCAATAGATAAGCGGTCTTTACTGTTGTCAGTAGCCTTGTCTATCATCTTGCAACTGTGTCATTGGCCAGGAGAACAACCTTCAGTTTTGAGGTGAGTTTATCGTGTGTGGTTTCTTGCACTGGGCAATTCTGTTTGCGACTTTGAATGATCCCATGACTGCTTTGTTGTTAACTGATGCAGCTTTTACAAAGCTTTGTTCCTGTAGATGATATTAAATAAGTTTTCTCTCAAAAAACTCCAATGGCTTATTGATGTGACTGGGATGTAAGTGTAAAGTGTCATCTTAATTTGTTGGGTCTCATACTGTCAACTGCCAGAGTTTTCAGACATAAAATACACACTAATCTCTCCTCATCTCCTACTACATTCACTTTGAACCTGAAAACAACTGATTTTCATGGTTCCCGTAAGATCTCTAAAGGAAACCGATCAAACCAAAATACACACAACTGCTTTCTGCTCGTCTGTAGCATAAATTCTCACGCCTTCCTTCCTCGCCACGCCATCAAACAAGTCCATGTTTGCTTCTACACTTGTTCTACTGTGCGTGTCAATTAGTGTCGAGAGTCGAAAGTCCTGTATTGTGTCATGCCTCTCATGTGTCCTCCGGTAAATAAAAGCTGCAGTAGCAACAGTAGCTTTGCTAGCAGTCACACCCCAAACCCAAACACCCTTTGTACCTGGCAAGGCATCAATGTGAATACTGACAAAGCACTAAATGACATTACACACCCTCTGGCAGACATATTGGAGGTCTGCCACTCACTCTTAAACTGCTGTATTGATTTCCAAACATATGCATCCATCTCTGATTTAATAGTTTGGTATCCACTTGTAGCTCACTATATTGTATTGCTAACCATCACTGTGCTGTTGTTCACACCTGATAAGAATGCTAAGTAAAATGGCTGAGGGAAACTAGATTTAGTGTGCATATAAATATACTATTTTACCTACTTATATTTAGTAGTTTGTATAATATAATATACATTAATTATTACTTATAATAATAATAATAATAACTAGAAAATTCCAGGGAAATTTTGAGTGCCACGGGGGCTACTGCCGGGATGAGTACATGATTTATTTCCAGTGTTCAAAAGTCACCCTGATCATATTCTGGTTTTGAGAAATGTCTTGATATAAAAGACTCTGATATAAAACAATGTCACATCCCTCAATCATGTATTATGTGGGAAATATCTCATATTCTGTCTTGTTTTTTTTAATAAAACAAGAGGCAACATGTCTTCAAACTGGCATTTAAAGGGTTAAAATCCTGAAAACTAATAATCATTTGGTAGGTTTGAGCAGAACTGAAGTGGTTTAAGAGATTTATGCAAAAAAAGCAGAAAAAAATATTGATATATGATAATTTTATAGCATTTTCTTTGTGTGTCCTTTTTTGGACGCGAGGAATCCCAGAGGGTACAAAATGTGTTACCAGTGTATAATAGACCTGTAACAGTAACTGACATTAGATTTTAAAAATATGTCAAAAAAGACACTTTCTTGCAGAAATCCATACCTTCAGCTGTAACACAGCCAAAATGATCAGCAAATCAAAAAAGAAAAGTAAAGAAAATGTCCAAAAAAGGACAGAGGGACCCCTGAGGGTTAATAAATCCCATGAACCGCTATTTAAATTACCACTATTATGTTTTTTTCTGTGCTAAATTTAACATTACTGGGGAGGAGAGCAACGCGACTAGAAGTGACAGCGAGAGAGGGCTAGTAGCTTCTCCTCTCCTCTGTCTCAGCGGAGACCGTCACAACTTCATTCACTCTTTTAACAAAACAAAAAAAAAAGCTACGAAGGAAGCAGTAAATGGACTTACATATTTAAGACCTAACTAAATGTAATTTAAGACCTAACATGCGGCTAATGTAAAGCTAGCAGAGCTTGGAGAGTTGGTTATCTGGTTGCTAGGCGCACGCAGGCACACACACAGGTCAGGAGCTGCCATTGCCATGGCAATGTGAAAATCTGCCCAGAATTTGGCTTCTACATGGCTTCAAAACAACTGCAAATTATGAGAAAACCGTTACTTCTTTTCATAAACCGAAAAGACCGTGCCAGACACTGAAGCCAGAAGTTTCTACAGTCTCTATTTTATTCAGATATTCCTTAAAATGAGTGCGTAAGCTCAGTGCGAAGACAGAGAGAGATTCTTTTGAAAAAAAAAGACGATTACATTAGGTGTCAATGAGAGTGAGACAGGTGTTGCTGCCGGACTCGGCAGCCCCGTTTAAATTTTGTGCAGACCCTGCCTGTCAAAGTTACATTTTATGAATCCCAACAACTATGTCTACATTTTCAGAAAGAATTATTTGTCTACTTTTTACGGTTTGGCCGCGAGCTCGAGTTAAAAATAAAAATAAAGGTTATTTTTTACTGCTTCACGCACTCTAGCCAACTGACGCTTTCACTCTAACTTTGAAGAAAAAGTGATTTGCACTCCTCCTTTGAGTGCTCACAGTGTGAAAAGTTTACATGTTATGTAAAAACAGTTCATATCTTTTTGAGAGAGCAGAAGTTTTCCTCCGTTTTACAGTTTGAATCACATTTCTACGTGCAGGTATGAGAGAGCTGGGTGACTCAGCAAAAAGGTGCAATTTTGTCGAAAAAAGGTGGGTTTCTAAAGAAAATTCCAATGCATTTCTAATGCATTATTTATTCCCAGTTTTTTGGGAATAACTTTGGGAAAAAATTGGAATTTTAACACCAAAAGTCATAGCACCCCTTGCGGGATCAAGACGCACGTTTTGATGTATATATTACCGGGGTTTTCTCAAAGCTGCGGGACGAGTTACGCGCCGAAATTTGGCGGAAGAATAATAAACCCGAAACAGAAGATTAATAGATGCCTCAGGGCTCCGCCCCGAGGCACTCCTCTCAGCTATTCTAGCTGTAGAGGAGTGCCTCGGAGCTGAGCACCCGTGGCACTAATTATTACAATAATAAATTAAAATACATAATTATAACAAATGACTGCAGATTTAATTAGGTACCAATCAGACACCTCCCATGGTGTTATCTGTGATATCAGATAAGACTCTAAACATAAAGTGCCTTAAACTTTTGCACAGCATGTGAAGTTGCCACATGTGGAATCTACTATGATTAGTGTGACTACTGTAAAATCAACACTGTTCCGTCCTTGTACCATTTTCTTCTATTTAATAAACTCTACTGCACTCACAACTCACAAGTAGAATAATAACTAGAAAATTCCAGGGAAATTTTGAGTGCAGCGGGGGCTACTGCCGGGATGAGTACATGATTTATTTCCAGTGTTCAAAAGTCACCCTGATCATATTCTGGTTTTGAGAAATGTCTTGATATAAAAGACTCTGATATAAAACAATGTCACATCCCTCAATCATGTATTATGTGGGAAATATCTCATATTCTGTCTTGTTTTTTTTAATAAAACAAGAGGCAACATGTCTTCAAACTGGCATTTAAAGGGTTAAAATCCTGAAAACTAATAATCATTTGGTAGGTTTGAGCAGAACTGAAGTGGTTTAAGAGATTTATGCAAAAAAAGCAGAAAAAAATATTGATATATGATAATTTTATAGCATTTTCTTTGTGTGTCCTTTTTTGGACGCGAGGAATCCCAGAGGGTACAAAATGTGTTACCAGTGTATAATAGACCTGTAACAGTAACTGACATTAGATTTTAAAAATATGTCAAAAAAGACACTTTCTTGCAGAAATCCATACCTTCAGCTGTAACACAGCCAAAATGATCAGCAAATCAAAAAAGAAAAGTGAAGAAAATGTCCAAAAAAGGACAGAGGGACCCCTGAGGGTTAATAAATCCCATGAACCGCTATTTAAATTACCACTATTATGTTTTTTTCTGTGCTAAATTTAACATTACTGGGGAGGAGAGCAACGCGACTAGAAGTGACAGCGAGAGAGGGCTAGTAGCTTCTCCTCTCCTCTGTCTCAGCAGAGACCGTCACAACTTCATTCACTCTTTTAACAAAACAAAAAAAAAAGCTACGAAGGAAGCAGTAAATGGACTTACATATTTAAGACCTAACTAAATGTAATTTAAGACCTAACATGCGGCTAATGTAAAGCTAGCAGAGCTTGGAGAGTTGGTTATCTGGTTGCTAGGCGCACGCAGGCACACACACAGGTCAGGAGCTGCCATTGCCATGGCAATGTGAAAATCTGCCCAGAATTTGGCTTCTACATGGCTTGAGCTGAGCACCCGTGGCACTAACTAAAACTTTGCCAGAGGGGATGATCTGTCTATCAATTAAAGTAGGTGGCAATTATTAACAAACAGTGAAAGATTATGTTAACATTTTTTAGCATTCTCTCATTATTTGTAAAGTGTCACACAATGGGCATCTCATGATGGGTAAAAGCAAAGAGCTCTCTCAAGACATTTGCAACCTTATTTTTGCAAAACATATGATGGCATTGGTTACAGATGTATTTCTAAACTTCTGAATGTTCCAGTGAGCACCGTTGGGGCCATTATCCGGAAGTGGAAAGAACATCATTTCACCATAAACCGGCCACGACCAGGTGCTCCTCACAAGATTTCTGACAGAGGAGTCAAAACAATAATCAGAAGAGCTGTCCAAGAGCCAAGGACCACTTGCGGAGAGCTTCAGTAAGACCTGGAATTAGAAGGTACAGTTGTTTCAAAGTATATAATAAGTAATGCACTCAACCGCCATGGCCTCTATGCATGCTTACCGCGCAAGACTCCATTGTTGAAGAAAAAGCATGTTGAAGCTCGTTTAAAGTTTCCTGCACAACATTTGGACAAGCCTATGAAATACTGGGAGAATATAGTCTGGTCAGACGTGACCAAAATTGAACTCTTTGGATGTCATAGCACACCATGTTTGGAGGAGAAATGGCACTGCACTTCACCCCAAAAACACTATACCAACAGTGAAGTTTGGAGGTGGGAACATCATGGTGTGGGGCTGTTCTTCATATAACTGAAGGAAGGATGAATGGAGAAATGTAGCGAGACATTCTTGATAAGAACCTGCTGTCATTTACCAGGATGCTGAAGATGAAACGAGGGTGGACATTTCAGCAAGACAATGATCCCAAACACACAACCAAGGAAACACTCAATTGGTTTCAGAGAAAGAAAATAAAGCTGCTAGACTGGCCCAGTCAATCACGGGACTTGAATCCAATTGAAAATTTATGGAAAGAACTGAAGATTAGAGTTGATAGAAGAGGCCCCGGGAACCTTCAAGATTTGAAGACAGTTTGTGTGGAAGACTGGGCCAAAATCACACCTGAGCAATGCATGCGACTAGTTTCTCCATACAGGAGACGTCTTGAAGCTGTCATTACCTACAAAGGTTTTTCTACTAATTATTAAACAAATTTCAGTAAGCGTGTTCAATACATTTCACTGTGTCATTCCACTTTATTACACATAACTTAATTTATGGACATATATGTTTTGATTTCTTTATATGTGTGGATTACTTGGGATGTTACCAACATCTAGTGATAATTTCATGTCAATAGCCCCATTAGAAATATATTTACTGAGAAAAATGTTGACGCGTTCAATACTTATTTTCCCTGCTGTAAGTGTTTGATAATGAGGTTGATGGCTAATTACGTAACTAGCTAACTGAGCCAAGAGAGCTCCAGTGTTTTGGAGTAGAAATCAGACCTAAAAACAAGAGTTGATGAAGAATGTTATTGAACAGAAACACACAACCTACTTCAGCTAGCTTTCTGTTTATTGCTTAACTATAATGAAAAGAAAGAGGTCAGTGTCTTAGGTTCCTAACTGAGTGCTTCCCCCCACTATGGGGGATTGTAGGAATAAGCAGGTGTTCCTAATTTATTAACAGTTTGTGTCTTTGTGTGTGTGTGTGTGTGTGTGTGTGTGTGTGTGTGTGTGTGTGTGTGTGTGTGTGTGTGTGTGTGTGTGTGTGTGTGTGTGTGTGTTACGGTCAGAAAATTAATTACAGTGTCCTGTTGTGTGTTTGTGACTGAGATGTCAATATCAGATCAGAAAACTGTCTAAACAGAGTCAGCCAAGGTTGCCACAGTTACCACCTCACAATATCTACTGTGTCTTCATCCACTGCATTTTGTGCATCTTGAGCCCAATTTTTTTATTTAACATTTATATATTTCTGCAGCTGACATTTATCATAGGCCTCATTTCATTTCATTTTCATGACTAAATGCTTCTAGTATTGGTTTGTGCACACATCCCAAGAGATAAAATAATTACATTACATTTGTTTGTGTGCTTGTGTAAGTGTGTGTGATAGAGAGATTCTTAAGCCTCTAATGATTTACTAAAAACCAACAAATCTAAATGTTTTCTCTGTAGGTGTTTTCCCCTTGCTGCTAAATTTCCTGCTCATCATTACCCATCAACCAGAGAGATTTCCTAGTCAAACATTAGACACACACGCACGCACGCACGCACACACACAGTGTCTTTACCTGCGGACTGTGAGCTTCAGAATCTTGTACGATCCTTTGACCAGAGCAATGGCCTCCTGTCTGTATCCAGTCAGCTCCATGTCATTAATGATGATAATTTCATCTCCCACCAGCAGAGGCTGCTCCAAACTGTCTGCCTTACCGCCCTCCTCTACCTGCACAGACGCATAAACACAAACACTTAAGGTCAGATTTACTGAAAAAATGTCACAGTGTAAATGTGCAGCACACATGTCAATGATTTTACAGCCACAATGCATGTATTTAGCAGCTCATTACACAATCAGCTGCTGGACTTTCCCTGGTACTGTAAGCTGGGCTAAACACGTTCTGGACATATCTCTGTTCGGGACACACAGTGATGAAACTTGTTGAGTCACACTTGCTGTGACCTTCTACAGGTTGGAAATACTAGTAGTGTGTGTGTGTGTGTGTGTGTGTGTGTGTGTGTGTGTGTGTGTGTGTGTGTGTGTGTGTGTGTGTGCGTGTGTGTGTGTGTGTGTGTGTTACGGTCAGAAAATTAATTACAGTGTCCTGTTGTGTGTTTGTGACTGAGATGTCAATATCAGATCAGAAAACTGTCTAAACAGAGTCAGCCAAGGTTGCCACAGTTACCACCTCACAATATCTACTGTGTCTTCATCCACTGCATTTTGTGCATCTTGAGCCCAATTTTTTTATTTAACATTTATATATTTCTGCAGCTGACATTTATCATAGGCCTCATTTCATTTCATTTTCATGACTAAATGCTTCTAGTATTGGTTTGTGCACACATCCCAAGAGATAAAATAATTACATTACATTTGTTTGTGTGCTTGTGTAAGTGTGTGTGATAGAGAGATTCTTAAGCCTCTAATGATTTACTAAAAACCAACAAATCTAAATGTTTTCTCTGTAGGTGTTTTCCCCTTGCTGCTAAATTTCCTGCTCATCATTACCCATCAACCAGAGAGATTTCCTAGTCAAACATTAGACACACACGCACGCACGCACGCACACACACAGTGTCTTTACCTGCGGACTGTGAGCTTCAGAATCTTGTACGATCCTTTGACCAGAGCAATGGCCTCCTGTCTGTATCCAGTCAGCTCCATGTCATTAATGATGATAATTTCATCTCCCACCAGCAGAGGCTGCTCCAAACTGTCTGCCTTACCGCCCTCCTCTACCTGCACAGACGCATAAACACAAACACTTAAGGTCAGATTTACTGAAAAAATGTCACAGTGTAAATGTGCAGCACACATGTCAATGATTTTACAGCCACAATGCATGTATTTAGCAGCTCATTACACAATCAGCTGCTGGACTTTCCCTGGTACTGTAAGCTGGGCTAAACACGTTCTGGACATATCTCTGTTCGGGACACACAGTGATGAAACTTGTTGAGTCACACTTGCTGTGACCTTCTACAGGTTGGAAATACTAGTAGTGTGTGTGTGTGTGTGTGTGTGTGTGTGTGTGTGTGTGTGCGTAAGTGTGTGGGTGTGTGTGTACTTAGAGATTCACTGTAGGGGAAAGAAGTCTTGGCTGTTTGATCTTGGTAGCTTTGTTATTTTAATACCTGTCCATCTTATTCTATTTTTCCCATAATTACTCCACATGCTCAGAGTGGTATGCTCCTTTCTGAAACCAAAATCCATTTATTACAAAAAATGCAAGAAATGGATTTGACAGTCTGTTTCCTTATCATAAAACCCTGAGCTTTCATATAATGTTAACATACCCAGCTAACTAGCTTTTTACCTACAGAATTGAGGTTAGTAATGGCGAGTTCAGTTCAGTTGAGAGGATCAACAGCTTGTGGATGCAAGCACAGCCTTTTAGAATATCATGTTTGTAGATATCAAATTCATATTTGAAACCCTTCTGAAATGTTTTTGTTTTATGACATCTCAGCTGGAGACAGTTTCCAACCAACTCATGGAGCTGACATGAATTTGCTGGCTTGCTTTCAACTAATGAAATCTATCAGATACAGTTGTTGTTGTCATTTCAGCTGTCAAAGTAGACAGTCACTGCCTAGAATTGAAAAGCTGCTTTTATCTACTTCTCTTTGAAAGGAAGGATCCACAGTTTCAAAAATGACTAAGAATTTCAGTTATCATTATTAACTGCATACATGCAGAGCTAGACTGTAAAGCTTGACTGGCATAGTGAGAGTAATTTAGCAGAGAGTCTATTGCATGTGTGTCTTTTATTTTGTGATAGTGAAGAGTAAATGTTAAAAGTAAAAATCCAAATAACACATGATGATGAAGTGATGATTCAACTGAAACTAACATGAACACACATAAACATACTGTATCTGCATGACTGCATGGCTTTATCAGTGCTGACAATGATGCCTCTTCGTAGTCTGTCAGTGCAGTGTGTTTCTACGTCTGTCCATTTATCACACTGTGTGTGTTCGCCCTTTTTAAGGTCAAATTGTCTTGCTGTCTATGAGATAAGCTCAATCAAATCCTGAGTTGGTTGTCAAAATGTTTCTGCACAAACATCACCAGCTCAGACTGGTTTCCTGGATGTCGTTCCTACTGTGTTTGTTGAATGCTGAAATGAAATGATCAGGAAAGCAATGTTCATGCAGATGTAAATGAATACAGAACACACTGCAATCAGAATGCGATTGAGTCATCAAATCATTCCATGCTGAGAATTCAGCATGTAAGAGCAATAAAATGTAGTTTCTGCTATGACCAGTAGAATGGGTGTGTTTTATCTTGATTTTACAGGTCCTACTATTGTTCACCTTTTATTTGTCCAAATTCAGATTTGCTGGTTCTAGCAACAGGTAAAGATGAATCTAACTAGCAACATCTTTTCATAAGCCTGCAGATAACGACCCAGAACAAGTCAAATAACCCGGGAAAGGTCAGGTTCACCATGAGTCGTGAAATACTACAACCAAAATGCCTTTATTTAATTTTTTTTTCAGATACTTTACTGTGATCAACAAAAGTGTCTAGCGCTGTTCTGAAATATTAAACCCTGCTCCCCACCTGGGACTCTTGGATGTTAAAACAACTGCCAAGAATTTCTCGCAGGGTGTGTCTAACTCTCTTCTAAATTACAACATGTGTTACTTTTCAGCAAAAGCATCATGTTTTGGTCCTCACACTGCAGCCCCAAAATCTGACAGGTCTTCACAAGCAAAAACTGTTCATGTTCATTTATTTTATGTGCTGAGTGACTTGAAAAAGATGAGTTTTCAAATGTATCTCCAGTAATGTTGACATGTTACAATAACACAAAACAAAAAAGTAACTTTGATGTGAGTTGTTTCTAATGAGCTGTGAGCGAAATGAAACATCCTCTCAGAGCTGTGAAAGAAAAACTCGTAAAATATAAACAATTCCTCAGCTCTGTAGGATGATCACATGCCTGCACTGTTTGCCTTTTTCATGAATAAATATACCCAAATAAGGCCCACAGAATAACTCAGTAACTGTGTGTCTGTGTGTGTGTGTGTGTGTGTGTGTGTGTGTGTGTGTGTGTGTGTGTGTCAGTGACTTTGGTATTCCAGCTGAAATTCATTATCCTGCAGACGGAGATATCCAAACAGAGCGACTTCATACCATGACTGAAACAACATACCTCCTCTAATCAATAAAGACTGTGTGATTTGAGAAAATATCCTCAGACAGCAGCAGGGGGCTTTGCTGATAAAAAGTTACTAAATTTCTTAAGAGTAGAAAAGTGATAGCTTCCTTATTACATTGTTTCATCTGAAGGATATTTAGAGGTGAATATTTCTCCACAACAAAAGTAAAACCTTGAAAAAGTCCAACAATCAAAGACACAGGAACGTCAAGCATCATTCATCTCAGTTATGACGACATTTTACTCAGTAGTTTCACTGCCACACATCCGGGTATAATCCTCTGAAAACCTGAGGAATTGACCAGAACCAAGTCTCAGGTATATTCTTTCCTCTAGTCCACCTCAGTTCGAGGCCTGCTCCAGGTCTCTGGACTGTGCTTACATTTGATTACGATATGAAGAGTAGATCAAAGTTGAACTAGGGGCAGGAGATGTTTACAGAGGGGAGTTTGAGTTACTCCTTTATAACCACAGAATAACCACAAAATATAACCACAGCAGTGTTAATGCACACATACCTTCAGATTAACTCATTAAGACTTTTTAACCTGGTCTGAGCTGCCTGGATTAACAGAAATCTTCACTGTGACCTCTGAACCCTCCTCAGAACCTCAAAAACTGTACCGCACTGATGATAAAAGAGAGACATGGTCTACTCTAGTCTTTCTGCAGGTTTCTCACTCAGGTTCATTCTTCTTTTTATTCTTCTACAGAAAAATCAGTATTTAAACACAGCATAGGTGATGATGGAGAGCAGTGTTGGACAGAGAGCAAGAGACAGATAAGACATAGAGATAATAGTTAGATATGTGGCAAGAGACAGACTGGAGGGGAGAGGAGTTAAAGAGAATGGCTGAAAAATGAAGGCATATTGTGAAATACACACAAACTGACAGACAAAGGCAGTGTCGAACTGACAGCCAGCCAGACATCAAGCACTTGTTAGGTCAAACATGGAGAACTCATCTAAATACAGTACAAAATAATAGCATGAGTGTGTTCGAAAAGCACCCAGCAAAACACATAATTCACATTCTTGACCTATTTTACAGCCGTTTGGCCTCCGTCCCAGAATAACCTTCACACACAAACACACACACCAGCTTGCTGAATGCATGTTAAAGTGAGGCCACAATGGCTGTAATGACAAAGGGGGAATCATTAGTGTTAATTTTCCTTAGTACAGTAGCTCAGTTAGCTAAGATAGAATAACAAACCAAATAAGCCCATCAATAAAATACTATTGACTGTCATACTCACTGTACCAGTCCCTACAATCATATCCAGCGCCACGTTGCAAGTTTTTTAATCTCAATCACTACAAGAAGTACAAACTACAAGAGCCACAGATTTTTATTAGGCTAATACATTAGTAACAATAACAAGCTAAATGAGCCGAAATAATGTCAAATCATGTTTCGCCATGTGCTTCCATAGTGCTGCCTCTGTAAATTGGGGTTAGGTTTAAGGATAGGTTAACATTAGGTGTCACAAAGTTGACTTGTTGGGGTTAGGGTAGCCCCATGATTCTCAATAATATAGTTGGTCAAATATTGTTCCTTATGCAAACCTTAGTGGAAATAATCATTAGTTTTCAACTCTTATCATCAGCAGGTCACATTTTCAAAGGTATTTTGTGCGGTTGCAGATGATATATGTACTATGCAGCATTTGGAGTATTAAAAGTGCTTTGGTCACGAATGGTCCCAGGGGTAGGGACAAGGTTGAGTGTAGGTTAAGATCATGGGAAATACTTATTGATAGGGGACACTGGTGTCACCATAAAATCCCTGAACCAGGGAGCTTTTAAGCTCCCCCAGGATTCAGGCAGTGAAGCTGGCAGTCGGTCAAGTTAATGCTAGCTCAGCAGCTATAGTGAAGAGCTGTCACCTGAATTGTATCAGACTGGGCCATCAGTCAAATATTTAAACACTGGATTGTTGGTTTATCATTATTACCATGCAGTGGTGAACAACAAATAGAATTTGAATATGGTACTGTGATTATAATTTGAAGTTTTATTAAATACTAAACTGACCAAAATACAGGACTGGATTTTTTCTTATAGTTTAATGCTTATTATTTACATTTCATATTTTAACTTTGAACTAAAATATGTAACAGAAAAGCCTGTGTTATAATTGAGGGATTGGGGTTTATCAGGCTGAGACTCATCAGAAATGTAGGATCCAGTGTTTTTGGAGTTTGACCTAAAAAGTCAGGATATCTTTACTGTCTTGTGAGAAGCATCAATTTTTATGGAAGACCAAAATTCAAATTGTCGGATTGGCCCTTTTAATTGCAGTCTCATGGGTGAGAGGGAGAATATCAAAACATTTAAATGGAATCTTCTTGTGATAGTGTGTTTTTAAATTGTGTTTTATTCTTCAATTTCAAGTCTGAATAGACTACTTTCACCACTGACATTAGCCGATAAATTATATTCTAACATTCCTCGATTAATCAAACAATAATTGACACTAAACCATCGTTATTTTAAGTAGGCTATCATAGCATTTCCAGTTCCACAGTGTAGGGAAGAATATATCATGCATGTTATGAGTAACTCAAATAAGAAGAAGGTGACACAGTGCAACACACAGTAACTCTTCCTCTCTCGTACCTTGGAGACGATGAGCGGCTCTCCGTGCTCCTGGCCACCCTGCAGGGTGAAGCCCCAGGGCGCTCCTCCCTGCAGCCGGGCCTCCACCAGCACCCAGCCGCCACCGCCTCCTCCTCCTCTTCCGCCCGCCGCCTGCTGGATCCCCGCCCGGCCGCCGCCATAGTCGCTCTCCATGCCCGGCGAGGGAGCGCTCACTCCGGGTTCCTCTGTCCTCAGCCCGGCTGCGGCCCGGCGGACTGAGGGGGGTGGGGCCGTACTGAAGAAAACGAAATGTCCTTCACGATCGCATTTCCTTCATTCATTTATAACTCCTCGTTAAGAAAAGTGAAACAGGAGGTGTCCGAGCAACAAGCTGTGCTTCCTGCAAAGTGCATTTCTGAAGCGCAGACTGCGACTGGTCCTTCGACGGACAGGCTTTCCGCAACAACCCGAAACTAGCCGCAGGTTTCAAAGTTTACTGAGAGGAGAGAGTGGTAAAACTCTAAGATGAACGAAGGTCACATCAGATTTGTTCAAACACAAATACACCCCCCTCAACTCTAACTCACTCTCTCTCTCTCTCTCTCTCTCTCTCTCTCTCTCTCTCTCTCTCTCTCTCTCTCTCTCTCTCTCTCTAAAATCAGTTTAGCATCACAATGGGATTTACTGCGACTCACTGAGCGAAGAGAAAAGACACACACACACACACCCACGCACACACAGGGAGAGGTGGAGTGAGGTAGAGTGACACAGAGAGAGAAGAAGAGACAGCGGGACAGGAGAGAAGAGAGAAAGAAGTTAGAAAGAAGAAACAGAGGAGGGTAGGAGAGAAAGAAAGAAAGAAATAAAAGACGAGAGCTGCGAATAAAAGAGGGACATGACTGAAAGCAGTGTTTCCTCTGTGTGTTGTAATCCAATCCTCCACAGCAGAGCTGAACTCTGCAGCTGTAGGTCTGGCACTGTTTCCATTCACACTTGAACCAGATTAGTAGTCTGAGTCAGACTAGTGGATAAACATGATTCACAATAAACTGACAACCAGAGTTTACACCAACTGTTTGATGATGAGGGTCAGGTCAGTAAATTTCTCATCAGCAACAATATATCAAGGTCTCAGTATGATTCAAATTATCTACTTTCTACAACCGTCATCAGTTTAGCTCGTCAACCAGCATCAATCAATTGATAGTTACAGTATATTATTGGACAATTTGACATTTTGACCAAGATTAAGGGATGAAGGCTCTGTACCAAATTTCTATGCAATCCATGCAGTTTTTGTTAGAAATTTCACTTAAAAAACAACAAATACCAGCCTCATGGAGGAGCTAAAGGAAAAATCAGGATGGGGATCAATTATACATCTTGATCAGGCCTGAGAATGTTTTAGGGGGAAGAGCTGGAGGATGGGAAGAAGGATGTTGAGGTTCCCTTATATAACTTTCTGCCACCACGGCCTGATGGCTGACATTTTTATGTGTCTGCGCCGCCAACAGCTGTCGGTCCCATTTTCATGGACATGATATCTCAGTAGCGCCTTGACAGAACTTCAAATTTGGCACAAACATTCACTTGGATTAAAGGACATTCTAATTACATTTTGGTGGTCAAAGGTCAAGGTCACGGTGACCTCACAAAACATGATTTTGGCCTTGTGAATGCAATATCTTGAGAACTCCTCAAGGGAATCCCTTTAGATTTTGCACAAATGTCCACTTGGACTCAATGATGAACACTTTTTAGCCAATTCACAGGTTGTATGAACCCTACTCTGACCCTGTATTCTGTAAAGTTTGTAATGTGAAAATTATACAGAAACAAGCATATAAAGTTACAACTTCTTTAAATGCAGCTGCTGTTGCAACTGCATTGTTGCTTACTTTTGTTGCCAGCTGCAAGTCCCACTGAGGATGTAGGTGTCCTGCATGGGACAGGTTTTACAAATCAGTAGCCACCCTTTTACAAGTATGAAGTATCTCTGAATCACTTACAGTCAAGTAAGTAACCTGTAATCTAACTGGCCCAAACCTGGCTGCTGGCATAGGCAGTAAAGGGCAGTAAAGGGCACTAGGGTGTTTTATGCATTTCATGCAGAGTTTAGTTTCGCTATGATAGCTGTGATAGTTACACAATCACAGTCATTCAACACCGTTGATATGAAAATAAAATTCTAGTAAAGCAGTCATCCTTTAGAGCTGGGTGTGTTGGTACTAGGGAATGTGGTTTGATTCAAGTGAAATCAAATTTATCAGCTAACAGGAGTCACAGGTGGCAGATGCTTTATAAAGAAGCGAGAAGAGTCCGGTTTCTGAATAAAAAAGGTTCAGGTAACACAAGGTATTTCATTAAATGTCAGGAATCTTAAGGTACAGTGATGTTTTTCGCCTAAAGCTCAGTCTGATGGATATAAGTTAAACAGAAGACAGATGAGCCTGTCTGTCTGTCTGTCTTCTGTGTCCGTGGCTCTCTGTTTCACAGTCAAATAAGCCTTACTGACACGACAAGATGAATGAATGAATGAAATTTTAGGGCTTAAAGGTAAATTCAACAGCATCTTATTTTCATCAACTGAGGACTTAGGAGAGCTTATAGTCAAGAATTATTCTGTCATACTATCAAAAACTCCAGACCAAGGTAGTACGTGGACCCTGAGTTGAGCTTTTGTCTCTGAATGGGAAATAGAGATATCTGATTACTTTGTAAAGTTTCATTTTTAGTTTTTCCTTTGAGTGCTGAGGAAGCCGCAACAGAGTACGTGGCTGGTGATCACAGATCACCACCTAGAGGAAGATCAGAGAATCACAATCAACTGTTGAACAAGTTATTGCAGAAGATACATTTTATTTTCCCAAATGAAACACAAGGGCTGCAGTCGAAAAGTCTTTTTTGTTTAGGAAGGTTCCTAACTAAGTGAAATGATGTATCTAAATGAAATGAAGCATCTAGGCGGCAACCATGACAAGAGCTGGTCGAATTCTCTAAATGATAAGGAAAGGAGCTTCAGTGCTTCCTATCTTATCTCCTTTAGCATAGGAAACACTAGGACCTTCTTTTATGAAAGGAATGGAGAAATGCCATCCCACAATTCCTTGCCACAGCAACATTTAATGTGATGCACCATTGCATTTTCCCCTCGGCAGACCAGAACAGAACAGAGCACCTGTTTTATCTTTGTGACTGGAAATGCAGTTATTGTGATTCTGATAAGGCACTAAGTCAAATTTTAACAAATGTGCAAACAACAGAGAAAGGATATAAATTATTCTTATATAAATGTGCAATACAAAAAAAAAATTCACAAATGTTTCACAGCCAGTACTACAAAATAACCATAATTGCTTCAAGAAATTTAGATTCAACCATAACCTAAATATTTAAAACTGAACAGGAATAGAATTTTTAAAAACCTTTTACATGCATAGATTAAAAAAAAAAAAAAAGACAACTTACAGATCTATAAACTTTAAATATTTTTTACAACTGATAGTAAGCTTGACATTGGAATAAAACTTTGTTGATTATAAAAGAAAAGCTAAATATAACATCTCAGACTGATGTCATATTTAAAAGTACAGTGCTTTATATATTGACAAAATTAGTTGACTAATGATTGACAGTCTTCAACTCTTTCAACATTTCAAAAAACTGCTTTGGTAATAATGTCGATTTCCCCCATAAGTGCTTACACTAAAATAAATTAAGAGGTACATTACATGTCGAAGAAGTTTGTTTGAATTGCCTTTCTGAATTTTAGTACTTCAGAAAACAAAGTGAGTTTTTAATGTCTGAATTGCTCTGTAAGCATCAAAATCATGTCTCAAATTTACCAGGAAACTAATGTTGACGTCTTTCGGTGAAGACTGAAGATAGCTGTAAAAATGTTATGTTCAACTGAATGAACTGCACATTCAGCTGAACAGAAACATTTCTCTTGAACAACACAAAGCATTAGACACTTGTAGATTTCTTGGAAAGGACCTTTAGTAAAAGTGTACATTGAGCACAGGGAATGATTTCATGCAATTTTGTCTTTTGTGAATGCTCTCTGGATCAAGTTTTGGCAACAAGCTAGTCACAAAAATTTGAAAATACTATAGTGCTTTCAGAATACTTCTTTCTGTTGTGGTTTTATCCACACTAGTGACATCCAGACGGAATTGTAAAGCAACCCAACATGGTCCAGCATGTCATATGACTTTGGTGATCCCCTGATGTTTCTCATGTCAATAAAAATGTCCACTTGCCAAACACTTTCATGACAGAATGCCCCTAGGTATAATACTGAGATGCAAACCTTTTGACCTTTGACAAGTTAATATGCTGGTGTGTAGTAAAGCATGTAACTTGTTTTTATTAGCAAAAATGAAATGCTAATTGTTCATGTCTGTTGAAATCTGAAAATTAAATTTGAGAACCAATTCTAAGTGGCAATGTTCCACATGCAAGCATTAGTAATGGCATGTTAACATGCAAGCAGATACATTAGTATATTGTCAGCATGTCACTGCATGATCAATGTGTATTTAAAAGCTAAAATATGCTAACATGTTAGTTATATTGGGCTGAAAGTCCAACAAAGGTGACAAAGTTCAGTTTGATAACAAAAAACTAGCTGAGTCTGAAATGATCTTAAAATGAACAATAATTTGTCCATCATTCCTACCAATTAGGCTCTGTATACATGACCAATGTTGAGAGCTGTATGTATCACATGGTGGGAAGGGATAGATGATGGTCACTAAAGAGTACCAAGAAGTACTTTACATGATGTATTAACTAAGTCTGTTTCCATTGTACTTTTCATTAGATTTAGCATTTTTTCAAGTTTTCAGGGTCAAATTAGGTTTAGTTACACACAAACTGAAAATGTACATAAAATAATTGGATGGAAATGCACCTACATACAGGGTAGGGAAGTTAGAAAGTATTGAGATTTCAGCCCTTGCCCTTGGCTCTACCCCTTCGTTTTACGTGTTCACATTTAGGCATAGGGTGCCCCAATTCTTGTTGAGATAGAGGGGTAGGATGAAGTGTAAGGGCTAACTGGCCCTTCAAACAAAGATTTTTCAGGGGCACACTTCAAACGGAGTGTTATGAAATATTTCCCAGAATGCCTTGCGAATCACTGGCAAGATAGCTGCGGAACTGACTCAAATGACCAAAGAAAATCACAAACGTAAAAATATTCACCGTTAACAAAGATTTTAAAATTACAACAACCATTGTATTGTCTAATGTTGTTTCAATGAATTATGGTCCTCTTCTTCATTAAAGTGACAAAAAAAAATCGTTACTAATATGCTGATGTCTTGGTAGCTATCAATTTAATCTTTTAAGCAAAATGACAGCAACAACTTATTGGACTGTCAGCGGCCTGTAACTTAGAATGAGATGACAGTTGGTGAATAATGATGGCTAAAGCAACAAGAATAAGACTCAAGCAGAAAAAAAATCACTTCACTGAGTCCGACTTAAGCTCCTCAAACAGGAAACACTAAACTTCCTCTGACACACTGTGGATCGTCTCAATGATCTTCTTCTTCAGTTTTTTCACTTTGTCTGGCGGCATCTCATTCAGACACTCCTCAACATATTTCATGAACCCGGTGTGTGGTGACACCGCTCGACTTTGACAGAACATCCTCATGAAATCCAGCATTTCGTTCATGGTGGGTGGTGCCCGGCGGCTTGCTCGTTTGCGGCCCGACAATCGGCTGTTAGTATGAGAGGAGGATGTGGAGGGGGATGGGGAGGAAGAGGGGGACGAGTGCTGAGAGTCTGGGGGAGTGGGTGAGGGTGGGGCTTTGAGGCTTTGTGGTGTGATGTTCCCTTTGGTAGCAGTTTGAGTGGCAGTATGGTAGTGTAGGGAGGAGGGTGGGGCTTGGCTGTCCAGGTGGAGGAGGTCGGATTCCTCCGGTTGGTGGCAGTGGAGGCCTTCAGGTCGCTCATCCTCATCACAGGAGTCACAGAGGAACATCAGCTCTTGGTAGTGTTTCCACTTTGGAAGGTAAAAGTCCTCTGATCCACATGTTTTGTTTGAGCTCACCGCCTTGTGCTCACGTTGGAAAATGGTTCGCAGGTTCCTGAACTTTGTCTTGATGTCTTCCACTGAAGAATAATGAATAACGGCAGAGAGTGCAGATATTTAACATACACAGTATTTATACTTGATCGATAATTTTTGTCATTTAACTTTAAACAACTGTGACAAACAGCCTGAACTTGTTAGTCTCTGCTGATAAAATCACTTTTGGCAAACGGTGTAAAGAATTATTTAGTTGAGATCATAGTTTGATTTGAACTTTGAATGTTTCTCATGATCAAAGTTGTCTTGTCTCCCAAAGGTTTCTCAACAAAACAATAACACCAGCTCCATCATCTTTACCTGTGAATGGGACCGGTTCATTTTCAGACAGGAGGCGGCTCAGAGTCTCCAACAGACTCTGTCTGAGTAGACGGTTTCTGTAGCTCTCTGACTTGTTGTTCCACAGACAGCTTTGCTCTGGAAGAAGGGAGACACCTTCAATTCTCAGATTAACACAAAATAAAAACACTTTCTGTGACATGTCCCTCCTGTATTAGTCTCTCATGTCATGTAAGATTGTTTACATGACACCAGCGACTCCTGAAACCAGCTCCCAGACACTCACTTATCCCATCCTTACCTTATTGTGGGTAGTATTCATTAAACTTCCTCACACCAAAAGTAGCTCCTAAAAATAAGGGCTGTGTCAGTCCTAACGTCCTAAGCTTTTACTCTAAGTATATTTCACAAGACATGTATAATATGCAATAAACCAAGCTCCTGTAATAAGAGGTGGTCCATGCACTTCAAGTCACTAAAACCTACTTACAATCAATCAACTGCTGTCGTTGAATAGCATGGGATCACATCATAATGTTCACATCACAGTATTACATGTTGGCGTATTTTATGTTTTTACATTATGCATATGAACAGCAAAAGAAATTATATTATTACAATTAGTTTATGATTGTATTTGTTTTTTTCAGTTATTGTTGAACAACTTTCACTAAATTTACAATTCTTCCCATTTAAGCAAGTGAAACAAGAGAGTGAAGTAAATGTCAATCAAGCCTGGTCAGTATTGACCGTCACAGTCTTACATTTAACAAATTCACCAACAACTTCAATCACTTGAACCTCAACAATTCGATTGATTCTATTCGATTCAATTCAATTCAATTCAATTCAATTCAATTCAATTCAATAAACTTTTTTTGTCCCCAGGGGCAATTTAAAAGGCACAATGATGCCACCTACCAGAGTAAAATGATATGAGTTGCTGAACTTTGTCCTCACTCCAGTGGCAGCGGGGGTCTGTGCTCAGTCTGCTGTCTGACTGAACTGGACCGGATACAGAGAAATTTAGAGGAGAGGGGTTTGAACAAGGTTTGGTGTCTAGTGATGAAGTAGATAGAGAGACTGGGAATGTGGAAGGAGCTGTTTGATTTGCTAGTTTGAGACTGTCTGGAGATGCAGAGATTAGGATTTGGTATGCAGCGGTATGGGTTTTGTCGTTGCTCTGACTGGAGTTAGAGAGAGCAGAGTTTTTATTGACCTTGATGCTATTGGTTTGGGTGGAACTGGAAGACAGGCTGCTTAGGGTGGAGGATGGTGTTTGGTTTCCATTGTCTAGGTCCTCGTCTTCCTGTGGCATTAGTATCTGTAGGTTGTCTGTGCTGTTGTCTTCATCGCAGGACTCACAGAGGAAGAACAGCTGCTGGTAGTGTTTCCATTTGGACACGTAGAGTTTGTTAGACACGCTGCTCGCCTGGACCGCCTTATATTCACGGTTAAAAACTGTCCGAAGGTTCTTGAATTTGCACTTTATGTCTTCGACTGCAAAACACCAACAAGGAGTCACATTACATGAGTCCACGAATTAATACTCACATCTTCTACCTAATCTTGTTTCTCATATGAATGTTTTTTTCCTCTGTTAGATTTGAGTTAGTTTTTCTTTGTTGTGCCATTAACTTAACTCAGTCTTAATTAAGGAGTGTTTTCTTTATATGAGTGTAAAATGTGAAAGTGTCTCAGTGGCAAACTCTGCAGTTATAAAGTGCTTTTTGGACTCTTTTAGCTTGTAGTTTCAGTTTAACAGAATATTAGAATGTGGTTCAGTCACAGTACTCAAATCAAACCTGTTTCCAGCAGCAGCAGGTGGCTGTTTTCACCAAAGAAGCTCTAATAAACCCACTGTACACTTCCTGCCCTGCACCACAGCAGACAGACACAGTTAGAGATTGGCTGGTGAAGAAAGTGGAACATTTAAGCAGTTAAGGAGACTGATATTTCTCAGGAGTTGGTAGAGATGTTGCTCTTAGTCTATAGAATGTGGAAATTGACAGCTGTTTGCAAACATGTTTGCCATTAAAACAGCTGTCTATAATCTGAAAGCTTCTTATGTAGTTTAACTGCTGTAAAAAAAAAAAAAAAAAAAAAGGAAAATCAAGCTTTCATTCCTCATTTGATGAGACCATCTCAGATTCTTACATACATAGATCCTGCACCCTGTTTGCTATCACTATAAAGCTATAATTCTACTGGTTTTAAAATTATGTTTGGGACATCCCATTCACTTGAATGGGAAAGTGGTGTCAGACTTTTTGACCCCACTGTATCTGCACATTATAAAGCTTATCCATCTGCCCTGTAATTCTGTGCAGGATCTCCGGCTACAGTACATGTTGCTGTCAGGTTACAGTCACAGGTTTTAGTTTTGATCTCTTTACAACCATGAGATAGTATCATTATCACTGGGATGACAAGAAATTACGAAACTGCACATAATCACTGCACCTGGCTATTATTCAGCCAAAATGTATAAATGAATGTGAAAGTAAGGGTTCCTATGCCAAATAACATGTAACCTTCTGGCCAAGAGTACCTGAATGTGCAAATACTGCCAACTCTTTTACTGTAAGCTCCAATAGGAGTTAAACCACTAACCCTTATGATGATGTGATGGGATGTAACCATTAAAAGAAGTAGGACCATGTGACATTTACCTGTGAAAGACACTGAGTGATCAGACAGCTGGCCTCTCAGAGCTTCCAGTAGACTCAGTCTGAGCTGCCGGTTGTTGTGGTTTTCAGACTTCTTGTTCCACAAACAGTTGTGCTCTGTGCACAACAACACACAGCATAGCTTCAATCAGCTATCAAACACTGTCACTGTAAGAATCCAACTTGTCATTAGGTTTTTTTTCTATATCAATACCTGTGTAGTTACTAAAGTAAGTAAGTAAGTAATAATTAGTAATTTTTTTGAAGATGTAATCAGTGCTTTATTTACCGGAATAAAAGGCTATCAGGGCACGCTCCCTCTCTTCAGTCCAGTAACATTTAACCATCATGTTGGAGGGGACGCAGGAAGATGAGGTGGAGGGGAAAGAGGTGGATGGGGTGGGAAGGAAGGAGATGATCAGTCCTGGTGATGTAAGGACAGACTGTGTCTCCGCCTGTGGAAGAGTCAGCGGCGACAGTGGCTGCTCATCAACACAGTCGTCCTGGTCCCAGCAGCCCTGCAGGAACATCAGCTGCTGGTAGTGTTTCCACTGTGGTACAAACACATCTTCTCCCTTGCACACCTTGCTTGCCTTTACCATTTTGTACTGACGCTGAAAGGTGGTACGAAGGTTCTTGAACTTATTCTTAATGTCTTCCACTGGAAAGAAGTTTAAGATTAGATTTCATTTCCTCCAGAATGCAGCTTTGAAAGTGAGAAAATCTACCTGCAGCCTTACCTGTGAAGGGAACAGGTGGGGGGTGGGCTGACAGAAGGATCCTCAGTTGTTCCAGAGTTTTCCATCGCAGCTGTCTGTTCTTATAGCTCTCAGACTTGTGGTTCCACAGACAACTGTGCTCTGGGAAATGAAAACAAACCAAATCCTTGACCACTGCAACATTGCTGAACACGTCTGTTTGTTCTTGGCTAATGTTGCATCATACAAAATGCTTGACAGTGTCATACATCAAGTTCAACAAGACATTTGTCTGGAACACCTTAAAAAATATTTAAGTAGTTTAAATCGCTAACTTAAAGTGACTTGAAATCATTTATCTAAAGTTAGTCTGTTGTAAGCCAGTCGATATACAATGTTACCAGTCTACAAATAGTGATAAATATTATGTACATTTGAAATATGCCAATTCTGGTAATGATTTTTCTGTTTTCTTTGTAGTAACACACATTGTATACAAGTACAAAGTAACGTGTATGTTGTCATACATGAGTCTTTAGTCATTAAATGTGGAGTTTCACTCACCATAGCTTCTGAACAATTATTGTATAATGTTCGCTATACTTGAGAGTAAAATGTCTAAAATAATTATCAACTAAAGGTATGGCTATAAATGAAGTTAATTTGATGTAACAAAAACGTATGTATTCACTGTAACTTAGACGTTCGGTACAGAGTAATAACAATAATATGGATCTGAAATGATGTGGATTTTCCCTCATTCACTCTATTTCCAAAGAATTAAATTAAATTAGAAAGCCTTCAAACTTCGTTGATTTCTTATATTTATATTAAGACCTACATACAACAAGTTCAGAAACCATAAACAAAGATCAATAAGCCGTTGTTGACGTATTTCAGAGGAGTAACCTGCTAACTTGACTTCAGTTGCTAGTCGCCATTGCTATTGTCTGTCCGTATCGCTCATTGCTAACAGCCATCGGTCTAATCTAGCAACGGTTGCCACAAAATGTTGCAGCTTCCCACAAAACATCGATGAAAACATAAACTTTTCATGTACTGAACCACAAAAAGCTGCTGTTGTAAAGTTGACTTACTGGAGAAAAACGCTATGAGCGCCCTCTCTTTCTCCTCCGTCCAGTATCTCTCTAGTGTGAAGCTGAACGGTGACACCTCCATATTTGTTGTTGCCGTTTGGCCGTCTTTACCCGGCTGCTAGGTCACATGACCTAAAATCCAGTCTCAGATTGGACGATTTCTGGATATTCCCGAACAATAACCCACATTGCCCAGTAGAGGTCACTAAACGTATGACAACATCACAACACACAGAGGCACTTCTATCTTCTTCTACATTTAATGTCCTTTTTTTTCTTCAAATAAGTTAAATACTACGCAGTTGATGATTTAATTAAAGATGATTTAAATGTAAATATTACATTACAGTAATGAACATTAAGACAAAACAAAATATATGTATTTAAAAATATTAATAATTAATAATGTGAATAGAATAAATGTTCATTATTGAATGAATCCTTGACCTGGAAACAGCAGTTGACTGTCTCCATGCAAAGTCCATTTAGCAGCTGTTCTGGAGCTTTTGATCATTTTAAGAATGAACCTTCAATCTCATCAATCAGATCAATCATAATCCCATGAATCAAGATTTTAAAACAGGATAGAGGGGAAATCCTTAACATGCTCAAAAAAATGCAAATTCGAACATGTCCATGACAAATAGACCTCTTTATCTTCTGAGGAAGATCATGTAATACAATTTAAACTAATGGGCCCTGTGGTGACATTGTTTTTTCATCTGGTGTGCCAAAGGTTGGGACTTTCAATTTCAAATTTCTTTTAATAAAAAATAAACACAATATTGTTAATAATAGTAATAGTAAATCGTTAAGTAGAATTTATTAAAATCTAGACATTGTTAATGTATTCATAGCTCTTTCAGCAGGAATATTCAAGGAACTCAGGGGGATGTAAGGATGTGAACAACAACAACCAGCTGGAATTTGGAAAAAAGAGGAAAATATAAAGCACATCATGCAAGTGTTGCTCTGTTTTAATTTCCAATAACCAACAAATTGCTGGTACAACTCCAGACAAGACACTAGACAAAGTGTATTTACAGTGAATCCCCACATCTATTTAATTTCATCACATGTACAGACATCCAATCCATGTACAATATTTACACTGATGAGTCAGTTTTACTGCTGCTGAACCAACTGAGCAAGTGCCGTTGTCAAGTAAATAACATAACAGTATTCAAATGCACACTAATATCCTACTTATGATCTGTGTTCTTGAGTATTTGCTCATACAAACATCATATCATGACTAAAGAAACCAGGATTATCATCTTGGTTTTCATAGGTCTCAATGTGATTTGGGTTATTTCAAAAGAAACTGGTATACTAAAAAATACTAGAAGACTAGAAGAAGCAAAATACCTCAAATGATAATGGTAGAAAAAACAGGTGCCTTTGTCATTATGGAAATGAAATAAAACTTTGTTTTTCATTAATGAAAGAGCAAAGACAATAAATTAGATGGCAGAACTCATTGAAATACAGATATGTTTAAATCTGTAGAGTGCAAATAAATTAAATTGGTTCAGCACCATTCAAACGTTATTTAAAAAATCACAAACCAAATATGACCACAGACAGAAAAGTGTTCATGTAAACACTCAGGTGAAGGAATCTGTTTCAAAGAGTAATCTGAACGAACACGAACAACAAAAGTAGAATGATTGTTGGTCTTTTATAACGGTTTAGCTGCACAAGGGAAACTGAACCCCCCCACCCAACCAGCCAGACTGTGATTGTGTCATTGAGCTTCACAGGACAAAACAATGATGGAAAACCTTCTTATAAGCCCCAACAAACAAGCCAGTCCCACACTTCACCTACATAATATACAAACCATAATATTCACATGTAGCCTTACATTTTAAGGTCATAAAGCAAATAACTATGTACACTCTGTGCTATTTATGTACTGTTAAACTATTCAGCATTTGTTCCTAATCTTCTCTAAAGCTTTTGTAAAATCTCTGTCTGATGCTTCAAGTATATGTTCATTCACAGGAATATCACTGCTGTCAGGGAAAAACCTCACAAATAACTGTCCAGCTGACCTCAATGTTTTTCTAATCATACAATGAAGGACTGTCAGTTATGAGAAACCCTTAGCACACAAATGCCCAACTGATCTCACAGTTTAAATGAAACACTAGACTTGTAACACAAGGGTCCAAGCACCCGGCGCAACTTGGAATTAAAGGCACACTGACCCTAGGCAATTAGAACTCCATGGTGTCATGCTGCCAACTAGTTGTATTTCTAAACCTACATTCTGGAGAGGCAGTAGATGATAGCATGACACTATGGGAAGCCAAGTTATGTAATAAATTAATTTTATATATTAAAAAAGTCAGATTTTCTATATGTGCAAACCACATTTGGTGACATTTAACTTTGTACTGCTGAGCTAACAGCAACATTGTGTCATAGTGCCACCAAGTTTGGTATGGAACATCTGGAGTACACACAGGATGTGCACACCAAATCTAGTGTCTTTGAAAATCCATTGGTGACCTGGAGCTAAATCATTATCATTGTTCAAAAATGTATGACAGTGCAACCTGCAATCCAGTTAGCACCAATTGGATATGCACACCAAAACTGGTGACATTTTAAGAATGTAATCCTGAGATAAAAGACAAAGTGTGTTACAATGCCAGTTATTGTTGGACTTGCACCAAATCAGACAATCTATTGTGAGGTAAGTATTTTTCTTGTATTTTACTTGCAAAGTTCACATATATACCTTCAACAGTTTGAGCTGCAGAACCACCTTTCACTGAAATCAAAAACAAGTATGAGCACACACTGCTGGTACTTGGACTGCTAAAAAGTTAAACACTGAGGCTTTCCCTCTGCCAACAGCCAGCAGCACTTTCATAAAGTGACTTTGATATATAAATGAGTGACTGAATATGAGTAAAGCCAGGTTGAGTGTGATTTAAAAACACTTATCTGAGGTAGAGTGACAAACAACTGGTCAAATTAAAAGTAAAAACTATCCAGTGATGTGTTTAATGTAACTTCTGTATCATTCAGGATTTCTTTTGTTTCTCATAATTCTTTCTAAAATATCTACAATAAATACATTTTGGGTCTGTTACCAAATGAATAAATTATTAAATAAATTTTAGTAAATTACAATTAAAGATGAAACTTGGCTAAGCAAATGACCGTGAGATGAAAATACTGATTAAAATTGATATTTTGACATGTTGGATTTCAGGTGGTTGACTCATCTCTCAGGTCTTCACATTCATACTTTAGCATCGATAGCTCATACAAGGTTAGATACTGTACAAAAACAATAAAAATCCCCTAACCCTGGCTAAAAGAAAAAACTGTAACAAAAAAGTGTTATTCAACAAAATAGTGTATAAGTCAACACTGATATTTTGGCTGCTGTAAATATGTTGCAGATATGTTTCCTTTGTACAAATACCAGTAAGAAATGAAACACAACATTAAAATACAGCTTCAAAATGATACAGCTGAAGGTAAAAACACCTTTTCTTGTTTATCACAAAAACAATCAACAACTTCAAGCTTTAAGATGAACAATAATCCTCCCATGTAAACCTTAAAGATACTTCTCTCTAACTTCAGATAATTTTATGTGGGTTTATCCTAAAACCGCAACCATCCCATTAAAAAAGACAGTTGGTCCCTCCTCTTGTCAATCAAATAATGGCTTCTGTTGAAACTGTGGTCTTCCTGTTGGTCCCAATCAAATAATCATTTCCTCTGTCCAATCAAACCATGACATCTTATGACATCTTATTGGCAGCTCTTTGCTCCCGCCCCCTCATTTAAGAACCATCCTTATTGGTTGCACACATGTTACTTCCTATGCTCGTGGTCAGTGAAGCAATATGTTAGTTCCTCCTGCTGGCAAAGACTTCGAAAGTATGCGTAGTCCCGCCCTGTGGCAAACGAGTTACTGGTTCTTTGTCTTTTTTTGCAAAATGTCAATCAATAAAACAATGATGTTATCTGACCCTCTGTGGTTCTTCAACCTGTCCATCAAACAATACTGTCCTGCAGCAGTGGCTCGAAGTCCTCATCACTGGCAGTGGGAGGGGTCTCCTCATCACTGCCTGGAAGGGGAGTGTTGATGTGGATGCCAGCCAGCGAGGACATTGACTCTTTGCTGTCTGGGTGGGGCTTGTCGCCGAGGGACAGCTGGGATGAAGAAGAGGAGCAGGAGGGTTTCTCAGGGATGAAGAGAGCAACAAGGAAGGCGACGACCACAGTACACGCTCCCAACAAGAAGGGCGGGCCAGGGATGAGCGCCTGCTGAGAGAGACAGAAAACAAGAGATAATTTTTTCCTTTCTTTTTTTCATTTTTTATCTTTCATCTGGAGCAGAACAGACTTGAAGTATGCCCAATATTTCTGCTTTTTTCAAATTTGATTTTCATTTTAATTTAACACATTTAATTGTGCTCAATTGAAACTGCACTGACCTGAGTGCAAAATATTCTTTCTGCATCAACCTAGTCGTGAGGAACTAAGATAAGTTTATAAATGTGGCCCTAAGGAACAAATGAGATCATATTTATTTATTACATAAGTTTTGTAGTTTTTTTGCAAAGGGTTTTTAAATGTATTTTTTAATAGTTTAAAAAATATTAAATTACATTGCTCCCATTTGCATTCATCTCTCCACAACAACAGTTCTGATTGAGTCCACAGTCCTGCCAAGCACAGATCCAGTCTTTTTTACCAGCTTGTCCAGTCTCTTGTGGCATAAAGGAGTACACTGGCCACCAGTGACTGATAAAACATGTGCAGCATTTCACTACAGACGTCAAAGGACCTGAGCTTCCTGAGGAAAAAGAACCGGCTCTGCCCCTTCAGGAAGATGACATCAGGGACCAGTCCAGTTTACTGTCCAGGTGCACACCTAGATATTTATAAGTGTGCACCACCTCAATGTCATTCCCTCGAATGTTGACTGAGTGAAGCCAGTCAGGTGAGATTTGAGAGTAACATTGTAAAAATCCCCCAATATTGCAATGAATGCATCAGGGTGCTGGGTCTGCACTCTAGCAACAGTCTCATGGATGATGTCACACGCAACTACAAGCTCTGCTGGTGGTTGAATGTAAACAACAATGGCGACGATGTGAGAGAACTCCTTCAATACATAGTACGGTCTAAGACCAACTGCCAACAGTTCAATATCCCAACAGCAGATCTTCTGTGATATGACTGCAGTTGTACCATCTATTGAGCCTGTGTATATTCTCATTTGTCCAGGTCATAGTATCCTAAAGGAGTTTTTTTAAATCGAAAACAACTGGACTAGGTTATTTGTCTGGGAAGACGTTTCACCTCTCATCCAAGAGGCTTCATCAGTTCGTGTACGTGTCTGACCAGGCTGGGACTGGTCCTACTTTCTGGTGTGGAGACCCAGGTATTTAACCTCTTGTGGGCGTTCACAAGGCTGATGATGTCACTGGTTCCCTTTTGTGCTCCAAGTGTCAACGACAGTCGTTTGCATGACTGTCGTTGGTGGAAAATTGGTTTCGACTTCGTTAGTTCTCTATTGTGACAGTCGTTGGAGTCACATGTCACTTGTGAACAGTTGTTATTCTTGGAGGCTAGATTGTTGAGTCTCCTGGGAAGGGATGAAAGGGCAGCATTGTAAATTGGAGATAGGTGGTGTCTGAGACCTCCTCCCCTGTTGAGGGATGGTTTCTCTATTTTTACATAGATGGCCTCTTTTACTCTTCTTTCGAACCAACTGTCCTCTCTGTCTAGGATGTGGACATTGCTGTCCTCAAAGGAGTGGGCTTTCTCCTTGAGATGTAAATGGACAGCGGAGTCCAAGCCTGAGGAGTTAGCTCTCCTGTGTTGGGCCATGCGTTTATGCAGTGGTTGTTTCGTTTCTCCAATGTAGAGGTCATTGCATTCCTCGTTACACCGGACTGCATACACCAGATTGCTTTTGCGGGTGTGTGGTGTTCTGTCTTTGGGGTGTACCAACCTCTGTCTGAGTGTGTTGCTGGGTTTGAAATACACAGGGATACGGTGTTTGTTGAAGATCCTCCTGAGTTTTTCTGATACTCCAGACACATATGGAATGACTATGTTGTTTCTCTTGTTTAGTTTTTCTTTCTCAACCACTTTGCTGGTTTTCTTTCTGGAAGTAGCTGCAGTTTTCACAAAGGTCCAGCTAGGGTAACCACAAGTTGTGAGGGCAACCCTCAGGTGCTTGTGTTCTGCCCCTTGGGCCTGTGAGCTGGTGGGCACGTTATCAGCTCTGTGTTGCAGGGTTCTGATCACACCAAGCTTGTGTTCCAGAGGGTGGTGTGAGTCGAAAAGTAGATATTGGTCTGTGTGTGTGGGTTTTCTGTATACCCCAATATGGATGCTCCTGTCCTTTTCCATATGGACGTCACAATCTAAGAAAGGCAAACTATTGTCCTTGGCATCCTCTGGTGAACTTGATGTTTTTGTCCACTGAGTTAATGTGTTCGGTAAAAGCTTGCACCTCTTAGGTTTTGATTTCGACCCATGTGTCGTCCACATACCTGAACCAGTGGCTCGGTGTTGTTCCTTCAAAGGAGTTCAAGGCCTTGTTTTCTACCTCCTCCATGTATAGATTTGCCAAAATAGGGGATACTGGTGAACCCATGGCGCAGCCGTGTTTTTGTCTGTAAAATTTGCCATTAAACTGGAAATATGTGGTGTTCAGGCACAAATCCAGAAGCTGGCAGATGTGTTCAGGTTTGAGATTTGTTCGGTTTTGCAGGGAAATGTCTTGCGTCAGTCGTACCATCTATTGTTTACAAGTAGAACCAGTCTTCCACCTTTATTCTTTCCACTTGCTCTGGCGTCTCTGTCCGCTTTAACCAGGTCTCCGTGCAACACATTAGACTATACTCACGATATGCTTGCTGGTTATTCACAAGTACCTCCATTTCATCATACTTGTTAGCCAGGGAGTTGACATTGCCCATGAGGATTGATGGTAGAAAAGGCCTATATCTCCATATCTTAGCCTTTAGCTTAGCCCCGGCCCTGCATCCATGGTACGGCTTCTTCAGCTCAGCCGATATGGGATGTTTAACTCAAAATCTGGTACACTTTAAAGCCAGGAGTAATATATACAAATATATTGCAAAAACAATACAAGCTACGCAGACTTACTGCCACTTGTTGCCAGCGCATCCAAGACGTTTTCTCTGGCCATGGGGCTGTCTGACAATCCCAAACCTCACACACTACATCTATTACTGTCCAAAATACTGTGCAGGTGAAACAGATTGTTGTTACAAGTACCTCAGTGGGACTATGCAGAGGCAGGGGGTCGATGCTGTAGTCTCCCTGTATGGGGTCCATGGTGTTGAGCTCAACATTGAATAGGAAGAAGATGAATCCATAGAGAGCTGGGCCCAGACCATTACAGAGACCTCTGATCCCTGTGATCATCCCTTGAACCACACCTGAAGGGGAAGGAGACAGCTCAGCTTATTGCTGACACAGTAAACATATTTTTAGAATGAGAGGAGAGGAGAGGAGAGGAGTGGAGAGGAGATAGGAGGAGAGGAGAGGAAAGGAGATTTTCTTTCTCACCTTGTTTATCAGGATCAGCAGACTGTGACACCAGAGCAGAAACAGCTGGGAAGGTGATGGAGGACATCGCTGCTACAGCACCAGCCGCCCACATCATCCTGTTAACACACATACACATACACATACACACACACACACACACACACACACACACACACACACATAAACATTCGTTTTGAATATACAAACGAGTATGTAGGCAGGTAAAAAGGGTTATATAAAACACAGTTGCATTATTTGTACTCGAGTACCAGTAAAAGTATTGCTAGTTTTATACTCCGCTCCACCAGCAGTGAACAAATATATCAATCAGTAGAATAATTTCTAAGTCTGATTAATCATTTCTTATGACATTAGGCAGCTATATTTCCTCTATTTTCAACTATAACCTGCTGTACTTGGTTAGATGATGAGATTAGAGTCGGGGGATAGTTTAACCTGTAACGTATACAGATTGCTGGTAGGATCTTAGGCAGTTGGTGGCTGTGGTAACATCTCACTGTTTACACCTGTACAATCAATGTAAGCTTCCACAGAAACCAACAACACACACACACACACACACACACACACACACACACACACACACACACACACACACACACACACACACACACACACACGCAGATCTCACCATGGCTCTGATCCAAAGCCGTACCAGGCCAGCTGAAGGATTTGGAAGCCCAAACCCAACAGAACAGTGTTCTTATTACCCAGAGTTCTCATCAGGAGAGTGAGGAAGAGAGTCTGAGGAGAAGGGGGAGGAAGAGAATTTCTAATTTGAATAAAACTATTACTACAAGTAACAGTTAAAGTTAGTTGTATCAGTATGAGCATATTTGATTATCTGTCCTTTTACACTAATGTTGGTCTGTAGCGAAAGGTATCATTAGTGCAAATGACAAACTGTACTGACAAACACTTCAAGTGGCATAAATGTTTTAGCGATTAAGTCGAATTTAGCCTGGTCCTGCAGCTGTTGTCCAGCTAGATGCGTCAGTAACTTTTTTTTACAAGTAAGACAAAGAGACTGTTTGATCCAGAACCAGCAGGTTCAGGATCCACTTCCTAATACTGTATTTATTTTAGCATATTCATATCTATCCCTAATATTTACTATACACACCCAACAGACCTAACATGTTTGAATATAAAGAACTTGTATGATCTAAACAAATTGTCCTATCACACGAATCAGGACCAGAATTACAGTCCAGTCATCCCCATGGATGGCCAAGCACCTGCCTTTTCTTCTGCCTCTGGCCTCATCAAGCACCATTTTTTTTAAATATGTGTATCTATGTATAGTTATCTTTTTGACTGACAGTATTTTACCTTTTTATTGTTATTTCCTGTTCATTGTATTCTGCACCAAACACCAAGCCAAGTATCTTGTAAGTAATAAACAGGCAATAAACCTTAATTTCTGATTCTGCCTTTGTGATGATGTTATCATCCCTTCTTCATGCTGCTGTAGCCTGACACCCATGTATCATGCAGTATCCCCTTGCCTTCATATTTTTATAGGTAAATAAAAACATACTGTTTGTATCACAAGTACTCAAAATTTATTTTAGTGCTAACAACAATTTTAACTATCAACAATAACTGTGCATGTAAATAATAAATTATAAGGAACATGGGGAAAACAACAACATGATTAACTGGACAGGGGCGAAGAGGTGAAATGCTGCCCCCTACGGAGGTGGAGCAAGTAGCACGATCTTACACATTACACCTTTAAATCACATATCCATTTAATCTGGATATCTGGCACTTGAAATGATCTATGTCTAAATATCCTCTGCATGTGTTACCTGTGCTACGATGGACAGAATGCCCACCACTCCAATAAAAACAGCAATGGTTGTGGAGGAGAAATTTATGACCTAGAGGGACAGACAGAAATTATTAGTATTATTGTGTTACTTTTTGAGAAGCTTGGCAGGTGTCAAGAGAAAAAATATATAATAATGTTCATTCTACATTTTACATTTTGTTACATTTCAGTCATACATTTGTTCATACACATGTTTAAGGGATGTCATAGACAACACAATGTTGTGTAATGGGTAAAATCCAAAGTACGACCATGTGCCGAACCAGTTAGTTCTTCAATTATCACAGTGCTCAACAGGAACATCAAAGCTCCATGCTCTATGAAAGGCATACATTTTGTCATTTGGGAATTTAGAACAATCTTTGAATTGTGCATATAAGATGAAATCATCAGCATAAAAACAATGCCATGGTCAGTTTTTTAATTAAAATATAATATAGCTTAATCACCGAGCAAATTGCAGAGAGCCTAATATAGATCCTTTTGGGAAGAAGATGATTTGAACCAGCTGTAAGCAGAATCATCAAAACCAGTGGAAGGCAGCTTATTTCATGACAGGCCCCCTGAGGTGAAGTGTTCAGAGGTCAACAATGTCCTCACCAGTCAGCTTTGTTACGTTTAAGTTTATCAATGCATCATATACTTCTCAGTATGTGTTAGGTCTGAGCAAAAGTTTGTTGTTATGGTTGAACTGAGGACGGGGAAGGATACAATGACGTTATCAAACAGGTCACATGCATCTGCAATGAAATTATTATTGCAAGATTCAACCATAACTGTTGCACCAAATCTTTGACATTTTTAGACGTTAAGTTCAAATTCAACTGTTATATTCTGTTTCTATAATGTGCACACATAATTTGCATGATTTGAGAACATACATTTCAAATAGTTGTCATAATGAGTTGCCTTAATGATAGTAGTGTAATGTTAGTAACATCAGTAATGCTGACATTTGTAGGAAAACACTGCTGGTATGTCTTACCTGTCTCAGGTAGAGGAAGAAGCTTGAGTACTGTCCAGCCTCCGGGAGGTAAGACAGGAACACAGTGATACAGATGAGTAAGACAGTAGAGTCCTGACCCACCTTTCTTAGTGACTGAAGAGAGAGAAAGAGACAGAGACAGTAAATACAACACCGACGCTGTCAGACGAGCAGTTAGTCATCAATGAATGCCTTGGACTCAAGGGTCAATGTTACTGGCTGTGAAATGCATCTGACTCATATCCACTACCTAATTTTGTTTCATTATTACCCTAGAAGTAAAGGGCTTTGACACATACTATAATCCTATCTCATCATTCAATTATTCAAATAATGTAACTGTGTTTAGGAACATTGAGGTGTCTTTGCCTCCACTCTACATACATACTGTGTCCAAAAACAGAGGAATCATCTGATCATTAAGAAAAGCCTTCATGCAACTACAAAACAAATCAGTCGGCTACAAAATCATTATTCAACCAACTGACCAATCCTATATACTTGATACTGACAGAAAAGGGGTCGGCCTGCTCCCAGGATATGGGTGCCCCCCAGGTGTTGAGCCTCATCTTGTCTGGCAGAGACTCGGGCATGGCCAGCAGGATGAAGCAGATGTCTGCCAGAGCGATCAGTGTGGCCACCAGAACCACCAAGTTGTCCCCATACCAGGCTGACAGATAAGCCCCAATAGCTGGGCTTGTCACCAGGCTGGCTGCAAAAGTAGCTGACACCTAGAGAGATAACAGGAGAGGGAGAGAGAGAGAGAGAGAGAGAGAGAGAGAAAGAGGGAGCAAGGCAGAGGAGATTTTCTGCTACAGTACTTGTAATACTTGCTAATATGCTGATGTTTAACAGGTATAATACTTAATATCTTCACCATTTTGGTGTCAGTATAATAACATTTGCTAATTAGCAATAACCACAAATTCCATTTGAGGTTGGGAATGTCATTAGTTTTCCAGGTATTTGGTCATAGAATTATTGGGTTAGTTGAAACTGTGTAGCTTGAAAAGAGACAGTGGTTCTCTGCAAGGTCTGGTGGTACCAAACCAAAAGCTTGGCCAAAGGGAGGAACTGTGTGCTACATATTATCATGCTCAAGTCAGCCTGATCGCTCATCTTTTTGCTGTTATCTCATGAATATTCCCCTCAAAAGCCTTTACTGAAGCTAGGTACACTATCTAGCATGGTAGCAGAAATCTTCTATCTTTAAAACCTGTTTATTCCTTAAAGGAGCAGTGTGTAATATTTACGGGAATCTATTGGCAGAAATGGAATATACACTGTTGCCCATAAAGTTGAAATAATTTTGTTTTCAGACACAATCCTCCATTTACTCCTATTCAAATGCATCAGTAATCACTTTTGACCAGGTGCAATGATTACATTATGTGTCCCAATTACCCAGGTGAAATGAAATAAATCACGTTGTTTCAATCATTTCATGGAAAGAGGTAAAAAATATTTTATTCCAACTTTATGAGCAACAGTGTAATAAACATGAGAATATTTTATGAGTGTATAATCACCTAAAATAATCACAGGTGTGTTTTCCTTCACTTAGAAAGAGCCATTTATATCTAGGTGCTCTTCAACGGAGTCCGCCATGTTGTGCCACCATGTTTTTACAGTAGCCTAGAACAGACAAACTGAACCAACCAGTGGCCTTTCACATTTTTACATTGACGCCGCAGATTTTATACGGAAGACAAAGAAGATGAAGACAAAGAGGAAGAAAGAAGATGTTGCTGGCAAACAATCCTTCTATCTATCTAACTATCTACCTTTTGTTGGCACAGATTTGAGAACCAACGTTTTGACAAATGGAGGATCACACTTATGTAGCACAAGAAGAAGCAGAGGTTAAAGAAGCCAAAACACGAAGAAGCCAAATGACAGCGAGACAGGTGACGGCAGAAAACAATGATCAACATAGGTGTGGCCTTTTCCAGATGGAAATCGCTGATAAAGGACAAATGTTTTCAGAGTGAAGCCAAAGTCACCTGCTATCTGCTGGACAAGTAATTTAGTATACTGATCGAATTGCAATTTGTTGTTTGATAGCTTTAGTTACAAACGTGACAAAATGGCTAACGCTAGCTAATGCGTGTTTGTATTGAAAGCATATAATTAATATCACATTTAGAAATGTACATTTATGCGCCAAAAGTATAATTTATCTTTGTGTGGATCCAAAACACCCAATGACTTTTCAGAGATCGGCCCACAGCTGCTATTCTTCATTTAGTTTGGTTATGCATGTCCAGGCGAGCCAACCCTCCAAGCACCTTAGGATGTATCAAAATGTATATCAGGTGTACATGACTGTTTGATATAGCACCTATTTTCTTGTGTTGCTGTTGACTCTCCAGCTATGAGAAAGGTCCCACAGAATCAACTTCTATGAAGGGAAAACCTTTTCATGCCACAGCTCCAGCATTGTCAACCATCAGTGCTTCTAGTAGGGTGGACAGGCAAGTCATTGCATTGAAATAATTGTGCTGTCCTGACATGTTATATTACCAACAAAAAGTTGCTGATTAATAGTTTTTTTTGTATAAGGTGTTATCTGTCATTACTCTGCTATTGTAACAGACCCTGCTGCACTGGGTATGTACACAGATAATAAGAGCCAGTAAAACATGAGAAATAATGAAGCAGAGGAAACTTGCTAAAGCCTTAGTTTGATGCTCCAATCAGTCACTACATCTTAATCCACATTCAAAAAAATATTAATCCACATCAGAAAATCCACAGGACCACGCCGTCGAATTGAGCTGTTTACTTCAAAACAGAAGAAAATAATAATACAGAACAATGTCCATTTCCAAAGTTATTATTAAAAACAAGAGACAAAGGAGTGGCTCCATTCTTGGCTTGCCTGACTAACCTGATATCACTCCCTGCCACTCCGCTTAGGGGAACATCAACGCAATACAGGTGCAAAGTAATTAAAAAAGGCAATTACCTTATTCCTATGTATTCCAAATTTAACAAATTAAATTCTATATATTTTTAACTATCCACACACCCATTTTAGTGACATAAACAATAACTTAAATGATTGTAAATATTGTAAATATGAACTGTAAATAATTCAACCTGTAAATAATGTGTATAATCCTTACTGTCTATTATTGTTATTTTACGTATGAAATCAAACTAACTAGTCCAACATCAATTAACTGCATTTAGGCTCCTACATCACTGCCCCCTAATTGTTATCAATGTTCTTGAAACAATTACTCAACTTAAATGACCCTACATGTTGTGTAACTTAATTAAAATCCAACTGTCCAGAGAAGTTTTCTTCTTCTTCTTCGTCTCATCCAAACGAGACATCAGCTTCAGAACAGTTCATCAATTGTCCTCAGATTCTTGAAGAAGACAAAGCTTGTTATTGGACAGCAAAGCTCATTGGTCTTGGTCTTGACTTTTACCTGACAAACAATGCCTTTCTTGTTGGGAGAAGTCTCCACAATTCTACACAATCAGCACCACATCACGTACACATCAGTTTCTTTCAGGTGTAGACCATCATTAACGTTTGGTGTTAAGGCCTCTAAATCGTTGAGATCTGAAGATGCCTTTGTGATGGGCCTGCTGTTTATGATAGCCTCAGCTTCACACAAAAAAGGTATGAAGACCTTCTTCATCCAAAAGTTGTTCCTTAACTGTGATGTTCAGGATTTTTCTTACTTAACGGATCAGCTGCTCCCAGCTTCCTCCGTGGTGAGAACCTGCAGGAGGATTGAAGTACCCTTCTGTTGCAAGTATGTTGTGATCTTGTTGGTGTTTCATTCTGAGATTGATTTCCTCAGCTCACTGTCAGCCGACCGGCAGTTGATTCCGTTATTTGAGTATATCTCTTTGACTTGTCCTCTTCTGGCAAGGAATCTTCTAATTGCATTGAGACATGCATCAGTGCCAAGCGAAGATGCAACTTCTAGGTGCACAGCTCGTATGGTGAGACATGTAAAGATGACACCCTACTTCTTTCTTGCTCTCTTCCTCTTTTCACCAGCAATGGGCCAAAGTAGTCGACTCCAACTCTTGAATGGAGGATCATCAGGCAGGACCCTGCATTTTGGCTGATCTGCCATGAGTTGCTTACCAGGTGGTCCGTGTGTCTCCAATCAGACTTTCAAATCTAAACTTAAAACGTATTTTTATTAACCTTAACTTTCAGTTAGCTTCTTATTATTTTACAAACTCAGGCTCTGTACCTGTTGCCATCCTACCACCGGCTGGTGGGCCTCAGTCCCAATAAACTAGTAAACTCAGTATAGTATAGTCCAGTTTGTCCTGCACTATAAACCTTCTGAAAATCACTGCATCACGTGTTTTTTCATTCAAGCATATGAGCACCCAGGCTGTGTGCCTCTCTCTCTCCCTTCTCCTTCTCTATCGCATTCCTGTTACTCTCCACAGGTCCTCCCGCCTCCAGAGCTGCAGCCGTAGAGTCTGGATCTGCAACTGCAAACCATGTACCCATGATCCTGTTTAATACCTGCTGCTAAACCTGCTAAAATTTACTATAATTAATAATGATAATTATTAATGTCATTAGCTGTCATTATTATTTTTTATCAGTAGGAGACCTACAGTTGCCATTGCACGTTGTTGATCTTTTCCTCTGTACTCTCTCTTGCTCCCTCTCTCTCTATCTCTCCAACCCAAGCGGTCGAGGCAGATGGCTGCCCACCCTGAGCCTGGTTCTGATCGAGGTTTCTGCCTCTTAAAAGGAAGTTTTTCTTGCCACTGTGCTTGCTCTTGGTAGGAATTGTTGGGTCTCTGTAAATAATATTATAAAGAGAAGGTCTAGACCTGCTCTATTTGGAAATTGCCTTGAGATAACTTATGTTGTGAATTGGCGCTATACAAATAAAAATTAACTTGATTTGACTTGACCCTTGCTTTAGCCATCATCAGGGTGGACTGTGCTTCACCATTTGCAAAGCACAGTAGTAGGTAGCTTGTTGTTCCATAAGTGTCTTCACTCATGTCAGCAAAGTGATGTAGCTGTGTGAAGACTGGTGCACCAAACTGCTTTGCCTTAACACATCTGTCAACTCCAAAATTCTCAAGCTTTTGCAGACTTGAGATCCACTTTTTGCAGCTTTTAATGACGCTGTCTGGCAGGTTTTCATCCCAGCTATATTTCTGTCGGCATAAATCTTGCAGTAGTCTTTTGGCAGACTAATGTAGCAAGAAAGCCCAGCAGATCAAAGATGGTACTGACGAGGGAAAGCAATCATCTCCTCGTGAGCCTCTCCTTGTTCTTTAAGGTTGATCTTGAACTTGTACGGCAGATACCATGTTCTTCCTTCGGTTGATTCAAGTTCAGCACTGTCAATCCTCACTGCATATCCTTCTTGACAATGTCATTCATGAATGCAATATATTCTTCATAAAACTTGACATGTTGAGTTGGCTTATCAGTGACTCTGTGGCAAAAGAAGTTGAGCTACCTGGGTCCAGAAATGCGTACATTGTCACAGTTTTTGATCCCTTTTGTGCCTTGACACACACTGGAATGATTGAAAGAACACAATCTTCTGTACCGGCCACGCAAAAGGTTTCCATCATTTATACGAAGGCACTTGATACAGACTGTTGTTCACAATTTCCTTTTGATGTTTCTTCTTGTGAGTCTTTGGAGTACATGTGCAGCAGTGTTGGATGCAGTAGAGAGCATTTCTTGACAGACTTTGCTTCTCAAAAAGTCGATCTTTTCTTTATGTGGCTTGCTCTTGAGCTTTCTGCAGTCTGCAAGGCTGTGTTGCTCTCCTTTGCAATAAGTACACGGCTTGCTGTTTGCATCCACTGTGACAGTTTGTGTTTGAGTTTGCTTGTTTGTCGCTGTCCATCCTGACGTTTTTTTCAGTTCTGTTGGAGACAACAGCTGCTACAACAGAACGTTCTTTGGTTTAAGTGTCTCTGCATACTGTGATTTTGCCTTCTGTCGGACTGTGTCTTTTGTGTTTGTAGTGGTTTCTTTTATGTTTTTCATACAGTAGGTGTAATATAACTGAATTGCTTGTTAACAAAGTTGACAAAATCATTGAACTTCACTCTTTTCTTTGTGTTTTCTTGTAGGTCAGAGGCATACTTTCTCCAGGTTTCATCGTTTGTATGGCCAGTGCCTTTATGTTAGCTGCGTTATTCAAGTCTTCCATGTAACTAATGTCTATCATTGCGTTGGAGCAGCCTGTAAGGAACAATGCAAAGGACTGTAGCGCTGTCTTCTGCCAATCCAAAGCCTGCTTTATGTAGGTTTCTGTTATCTTATAATCATCACACAAAAAGTCCTTTAGCAATTGTTTTGCCTCAGCATAGCCTGCTGAAGGTTCCATGTAGAGGCAGCTCTTCATCAACTCATGCGGTTGTCCACTGGTATACTACAACAAAAATTGAGAGGATCTCAACTGTCACCAGTTTGGCCTTCAATTCCATGTTCAATCGATCTGATAAAGGATTTATATTAAAGTGGGTCAACACTGAATGTTGTAATGGTGAGATGTGGAAGTAAAGATGCTTTGTGACTCTTCACAAGGTATTCTGTGACGTTGGCTTGTTCAGTAACATTGCTAGATGTAGAGCACAGAGCTGCTATGTAAATAAACTTTGCGGTGGATTAATATTATTCATATCGCACAGACCAGACAGGAACATAATAAAATACTTTTTTAAATACAATACCTCTGTTTCTTCTCACTGATGCCTTTGGAGGGCTTCCATTCTTTCCTGTTCATCATCCACCGGAGCTGCCGCACTTGTACCTTCCCTGGCTCCTCTCCCACACTAAGACCTGACTGCTCTGCCACCTCTGCCTCTCCGCCCCCTCCCTCACCCTCTAACATCTGTGCCAGTAACGCTAACGGCACTTTGCCAACGCTATCTCACTATAACACTAAACGACTACCATTACTTTCATTACTATTTTATTAGCATGTAAAGAAGCTAGCTAATGTGAGCCATAAAACGCTACCACAATGCAGAACAAGTGTTTATAATATTCATTATCTTACATGTCAGCTATTACCTATATAATACAATATCTGAATATAGCCATATAAACGAACCTTTTCACTTGAAAGACTAGTTGATGCAGTAGTTTGTCAACTGATGACCACCGTAAACTCTCCGACACGCTTGGAAAGGAAGGGGTGAAGGGACAGGTATTCAGTTGGTTGGTTGCTGCATTCTCAAGGCTAAATGCTACTCAATCCTACACACTGCTCCTTTGAGGTTAGTAATGAATAGTTGTTACAATTATATAAAAGTTCGTATCATTGATTGGACATTGGGTGGGTCAATCGCTGTGAAAAACGCTTAATGATGTGCTCTGAGGATCCACTACTGCTGCTTCTAAGTCGACTGAAAGTGAAAGTGATATTTCACTGACGTCTGACAGGAAACAGCTGCCATGCACAATGTCAGACTAAATAATGAAGAGAAACAGAACTGTTTGATCATCAGCCTGTAAAGGAGCTTTTCTTTGTAAATTTCATTGTGAGCAGTACATTTAGATAGCTTCTGTTTTATATATATATTTTTATTTAAAGATTTATACATTTTCTCTAAATTCAGGGATGCATTAAACAAGAGGCCTTACCAGACCATAGGCAGTACTCCTCTCTCTTTCTGCTGTCACATCAGCAACGTAGGCGAAGATGACCGAGAAGGTTACAGAGAAAGCTCCAGACATGGAAATCATGGCGAAGTACCACCTGGGGGATGAGCAGTTGTCAAAAAAACTTTTAACAACTTCAGTTCTCTAGAAAGAACCTGAACCACTGCAGCAGTGCTGTGAGTGACGAATGTTGAAGGACCCAACTAGTATTTCATATAAAGATTGAGCACTTGACTTGTTTTTGATCCATTAGCTCATATTCATCACAGTAGAACTGAACACACCACAAACTGAGACAATGTAAAACCTGATGGAAATATGTCATGTATTCACAGTATGGTTCCTTCGAGTATTAAACTGAGGAATATTAGTTTCTCAATCAGTCCACACACATAATGGCCCTCATTTATCAATCTTGCGTGAAAACAGGCGCAGATCTGAGCACAGAATTGGTCGTACGATAGGATACACGTGTGATTCATGAAACATTCGTATCTGAGCAATCCCAGCGTACGAATGATCGGCTCTTGATAAATGTGGCGGCTGAATTCGATCGTCATTAACATGTTACGCCGTTAAATATTCCTGGTTCGGAGGCCTCGCCCACTAAGGTCAAACTTGGAGAGAAGAGTTACTGGCAAAAAACGAAACTTTTCAGGATGGAGATCAACATCCTGACATCCGAGGTGGCGCAAAATAAGGATGTGCTTTTTGGCAGTCTGAAACGTGGGGTCAAAGGAGCTCATAAAACCGCTGTGTGGAAGAAGGTAATGGAGATGAGTTTGGTTCTGCAGTGCCGCCTCCTGCAGCCGCGCGCCAACACAGCTGTTTTGAAAAATAAAAGAATCGTGTGCGCCCCCGGTCACCTGGCCACCACGTTTAAAAGTGATAGCTTGGCATCACAAATCACCTGTACATTTATAGAGTGGTAGTTTTTGTGATTGATGAATGCGTAATCATTCATGGATGGTGCCTTCAGACGCACATGAGTGAAATCAATTGCTCCAACCAAATTTGGAAACCCAGCAATCTGGAGATCCCTGCGGTCTCTGAAAACACGCTCACGTCTGACACGCACGTATTGTTCCTCCAAAACGAGTAAATCTGCCATCGTTATGATTTAATAACTGTCAAAGCATCTGTTTAAAAAGGTGAGTGAGTAAACATCTGACCAACCACAGTGCAACAATGATTATCTCACTAGATGCTTTTAATTGTTGTTCCAGTTGTGTCATACCCATCGGAAAAAACAAAAAACAATTACACAATTTTGCCATGAGTTCATTTAACACACATTTCTGCTTGTATTTATTATTATTTCAAATTTTAATGTGCAATAATTAGATGTCATGTTAGGCTATTTAGCCTATCATATTGTATACTATCAAAAAAGTGGTATCAGTAAAAAACGTGGGCTTTTTTTAAATTCAAATTTTTTTTATCTTGTTTTATTCGTTTTAAGAATCCGTTTTGATCTGTTCTAAATATGTGACTGTTTATGCTAATGACAGCTGAGGTTTGTTTAATTATTTAAAAACTAAGCCAGATTTTGCTGTGCTGCACCGCAAATCCAGACTCAGATTTGCGTACACGAGCTCAGACCTGACGTGAGATCTGATCGTAGCTCCCGCTCACGTCCAAATTGATAAATGCCGAAGCTTGCGTGGAAATGGTCGTACGCATGGTTTTCTGCTGTATGTTCATTTGATAAATGAGGGCCCTTAAGTTTTGGTCTGCCATCGTTTTTCATTACTGCATTTCTTTGGATGGTATTAACAGAGAGTCCTACCAAGGGCTGAGCCTCATCAGTGGGATTGGAGCGCAAGTGAAGAAGACAGTGACCAACAGGAAGGAGCGCCTGCCCCACACGTCTGACAGTGCACCAATCAGAGGAGCAGACATGAATGACAGCAGACCCTTGACACGAGGAGGTGAAATCAGTGACAATATAAACAACAGTATAAACACATTATGGAAACATATTATTGTTTTGCCTTGGATTAAACAAGATTCCACATGGATTCATCTTTTAAACACTAAGAGTGTGTCCAGTTGGCCTTTCTCTCTGGCAGAAAAGTGCTGGCAGGACGCTGGGGGGCGCTACATCCCAGTGCATCAAAAAACGCGGCACATGGCTTGCTCAAATGACAATTGAGCGATACAATATACAATATCTTGAATCAATATCACTGGTGTGTGATAGACTAGCATTGCCCTTTTGCTTTTTATTACTATTTGTTTGACTTTGATTTCCACTATGGGCAAAAACTGGAAGATGTTTGCCCTCTGTCTGGATGGGCATACCACCACTCAATCAGCCCAAACGAGCTTCTCCTCCATTTTCTTGGTTACCAGGGTGATAAGTAGCTGCAGTGACGATACAAGCACCTTTCTGAAAAGTTCAGAGATTTTCAACTAAAAGCGCTCAGAGCGCCTGCACAAAAAGTACAGAGGGTGCAGCGCCTTCTTTACCAATAAGGAACAAAAAACACTGGCACTCAGAAAAAAACACTAAAGGGACACACCCCCTAATATCAGTTTACTACTCATGGTTAGTACATCATTAATTAATGCAGAAATCTCTGCATTACTCTTCCTAAATGTGTTGTTATGTACAGTGTGAGTTCTTACCTTCACACCCTGAATGAGTCCATTCATCAGGAATGTGTGCTGTGGAAATGTTTCATGTAAAACCTACAAAAACAGAAAACATTTATAAAACCTACACAAAAAACTTTAATTTGTGGAGCAAGATACAAACTATCTATCCTACACTTCACTATGTTCAAACTATATATCTTGCTCCACAAGATACAAATGATGTATCTTTCAAGTCTCTTTTCAGGGGGGAGCATTCATATTCAAAAAGCTTAAAAAAAGGCATTTGCGTATTCCACTACTAACTATAAATAAGCTACATAATTTGAATTCTTTCCATGTCCAATATATCTGAATTTTGGTTTCAATACAAGCCAATACTTTTCGTAAAGCTGGCATGCGGTACTTTTCCTATGTTTAGCAGAGCAAACTAAACTTCTACATGTTAGTGCACCACCTGCGGTTATTCAAACATGCAGGTAAACCCTTGGACAAGGGTTAGTATTCAGTATTGTCTATACTGGATGTGATTCAGTCATCTGTCTCTCTTTTTTTTTTTTAAAGCAATTTTTGTAATGCCTTTATTAGAGTGACAGTCAGACATACACAGGAAAGTTGGGGGGAAAGAGGGTCCACGGGTCGGTTTCGAACTGGGGCTGCTGCAGTTAGAACTAACCCTTAATGGTACACGATCTACCTGGTGAGCCACCGAAGCGCCGCCTGTCTCACTTTTAATCAGTACAGCTGTCTACAGTGGTACCATAACAGCTCATAATTGACTATCACATAACTGCAGCCGTGCTATTGTCTGTCAAACTCTTGATCTATTTAATTTCAACTACAGACTGAGGTTACCTTCATAACTACAGCTATATAAATTCAGGATGACAGTCATCCATGTCTTTATGGCATCTAAACATTCTTTTAACATGGACAATTGGTTTCTCTCATCAGGTTTAAAAGAGCTGTACAGCTGGAGATCATCGGCATCACTCCATGGCAGACCCAGAGATGCCCACCAGCTGGTTTAGCCTATTTAATGAAATGCTGTGGTCGACAGTATCAAAAGCAAAGCTGAGGTCAAGTAAAACCACAAATTTTCATTAGCATTTCCTGTTTGCAGCATCATAATATCGAAAGTGACTAAGCCATTTCTGTTGAATGTAATTTGTGGAAACCTCACTGAAAGGAGTCATACAGGCTGTGTGTTTGAAAGACTGCTGTAAGATGCTTGGCAACAATCATTTCCAACATTTTTGGACACAAGAGGCAGCTTGGATATAGGCCTATAATTTAGAGGAAGGGTGGGTCAAGATGTGTATTTTTCAGCAAAGGCTGAACTATAGCGTGTTAAAACTGGCTTGGAACACAGCCAGTTCAAAGGGACAGATTTACAATAGATAAAATAGTGGAGCATATTGAATTAAAAATATTTAAAAACAGGGATGAGGGAAGAATGTCAAGTGTACCAGATGAAGGCTTAATTTTGTGTAACAATTCTGTTATGCCCTTCAAGGAAAAAGGAGAAAAGAAGTTTAAAGTAGGGGAGCAAGGAACACCAGTGGCATGACGGTTGGAATATGGGGGGGTATTTGCTCTGATAACAGCGACGGAGTTTATAGTCTCAAATAGGACTTTTGAATACCTTTTTTTTGATACAATTATGTTGGCAAAATAAACAGTCCTATCTTAAAGAGCTCTGAATGATCTGTCATAATCTGAATGAAATGATGAGAGATGCTAGAATTGCTTAATTTGCCAACCTTGCATTGCATCAAACAAAAGGAATTGAAAAGTCAAATTTGAGACTATAATAGGACTGTCATATTTAGTATCTGGTCTTCTCCACATGGGAGCTGAGGCATAGCCACCATTGCTCTGTATGAACCCAGTGAGCAGGCTGGATGTTTAACACTATCTTCCCCCCACCATGCAGTGTTACTCACAGTGAGCATGGGTGTGGTGAGTAAACCCCAGGCGAAGAACTCCAGGAAGATCACTACCACTGCATGATACACACTGGGCCTGCCGATACCCTGCTGGAGCTGAAACAAACACACACACACACACACACACACACACACACACACACACACACACACACACACACACACACATTTTATAAGTGTAACATGACTCTATATTAAAAGGGTACTAATTTACTCAAGTCTGTGAAATCAGTTGTATAATGCCGTCTGTGACTCTTGTGGGAAGTTTTTAAAGTTTGCAAAAATAACTCTGGTGACATCACTATGACATCATAACTTATGTTCAGTTATATATCGGTGTTTCCACGCAATAAATTAAAGATGGCATCAAATTCTGAGAATTGTAGGATTCTGTATTCTTGGAGGTTATGTGCTTCTAGGGACTCTTGCAGGTTCTTACTTGTGCAATACGAATTTTGCTGGAGTACCCCTTTAACTTCAAAGTCCGGGCCGTTTCATCCCAGCTGATCATTTTCTAAATCATCAATCAGGTTTTGGATTGATTTCCTTCCTTCCAGGCAGCCACTGGTTTCAGTTCATTTCTATAAAAATCTACTGGCAGACACATTAAACTGCTTACTTGTTTTCAATATTTCATTATCAGCATTAAGAGCAGGAACTATTTTCAAAATTGTCCCCATTTGGGGGCTCTGACATCTGAAATTTGCAAGTCACTGTGGTATTTCCACACCAAGATATTTGCACAAAACCAAGCACAGTTGTTGTGCTCCTGTTGCTTCTTGCACTTCAGAGTTGTAGTATCATGTGATTGAAAAAAATTTGTTGTGTGAGTTGTGTTGTTTCTTGCAAAATTTTCCCTGTCAACAATTTAGCCACCGATGAAATCTTTGTCTGTTTAATGATGTCATGAGACCACAGGAGAGAGCTTGAGTTTGTCATCACTTGTCAACATACCTGGTACACACTGAATTTAAGAAATTATTTGAGCCATCACCACAGGTTGAGTCCACAGTTACAACAAAAGCTGCCAGATTACAGTGAACTACAGGAACTGAAACAGAAATTCTTAAAACATTGCAGCTTTTGTCCCTGCAAACATAAAAACATTGTGATCCTTCCTCAAACATACTGCCAATCGCTTAAAACGCCCTAACCTTTGCTTGCCTCTCCAAGACTGAGTGAACTCAAAACCTTACTTTTCTTTTGTCAAGAAGCATGAAAGACAAAACACCAGCATCCCTGCTGAGCCTGCATCACTGCAGACAAGCTGAGAAATAAGGTATTAAGGTTTGTACCAAGCATGCAAAAGATTTCAATGCTGTCAGTAAATCTAACCAAGATTACAAAAAAACAAACATAGATATTCATAATCTGGAATTTTCCTTCAACATAATTTAAGAAAATTATAAGTAAACTAGAAAATTCCTGGAGAAATTTTGAATGTGCCTGCTGCTTGGTGCGTGTACTTCACTCCTTATGTTTCAATCTGTAAAAAGGACATTACTTTCAGTTTCAATCATGTCGTAGAGACTTATCCTGTCACTGACCACGCCAAAATGACCTTACAATAATGGTTTTTAGCTAAAACTATCCTCACAATTATAGAAAGACATGTACACACTGTCAAAAATCTTCAAAAAGAAAAACTTGATAATAAGTAAAAGTTACAAAAATTACTCTCAGGCACTTCTGTTGTTTTGGTCAGTGGGTCCTGGCTTGGCTTATAAAAATAAAAGATCATGTGTGTAGACAAAAACAATGTTACTTGGAGCACATGGCAAAGAAAGCATAAAGGACGAGGACAAGCGAAAGTGCAAAAATGGCTAAGCGCCTTGGCTAAGAGTTTGGAACTACATAGCTACAGAGCTACAAAAAGCCATTGAGCTGGGCTTTGAGCCTGGACTTTGAGCTTTTAGCAAAGTGTGAATTGATCACAACTGTTTTATCCACTGGGGGCTGGCACATCTTTAAGGGGCGTTACCTGTCTTCTCCTGTGTTTCAACTTGGAGAAGAGAGTAATTTTCCACTGAACTTTTAAGTAGTTTCTAGAGTTTACCTATAAACTCACACATCCATCTTCCACCATGACCATAAAACATTAAATTAAATAACATATAAACCTAATGGCACTAATAATGACAGACAGGAATAATACAAGTGTTGATTTCATAATACATCTTTCAAACCTGGAATTTAGCATACTTAGATTAGATTAGATTAGATTAACTTCATTTATTTACTACAATTGGTTAACTGATCAAACAACATAATAAACATTTCCTGAAGCTTATAGTCTATAAATGTGGATTATACAGCAGTTCTTTGACTGTAATAATAATAATATGGACATTCTGGATGTCAAGTAGTGTATGTTACCTTGTGTGAAGGATGCTGACAGTATGGTCACATTGTCTTAAAGTCTACATGTTACATTTCAAACATTCTATAGGATAAGAAGTTTGGGATTGCATAGAAACATCTCATGAGTTACAGAACAGTTAGACATTTAATTATTTATTCTTCCTCAGATCTGTGTCTGTTGTAGTTGTAGTTAATGACTCTTATCTAGAGAGGGACAGAGGAAGGCAGGCTGGTGTGTGTGTGCGTGTGTTCATGCTCATGCATGAACACAGAGAGGCCAGGATTCACACCTTAGTGATAATCAGTCCTTTTGGTGTTACTTGTCCTGTATAAGAAACAATCAAATATCATTAGAAGGAGTCTTATGATACAAACTGGAGATTTAGCGTATGTTCTCCAGTTACATGGTGTCCATTCGCTGATCCTCTGGAGCTGACCCTTTGACCCTTGGTCTGATTCTGTGTTCCTCTGGCATGCTAAAAGCGTGGTCTGTTTGTGAGAGAAGGGTCCTTTGTCTTTGTTTCCTATCAATTTGATAGTTTGATGGTGGGAAGAGTAACAAAGTGTCAATTTTGGGTCCATAATTCTGCATGTCCTTACAAGCAACTTCTTTAATGGATCATGCCTGGTGCCAGACCCGGTATGTACACTACAACTATAAAATACATCATAATGAGACCAAAATTGGGTGATACAGGACAAAAAAATCTCTACATTTTCAACATAAAAATAGTCAATGAAGGTTGGAAATTGTGGGATTTAAACAGAGTTTGTCTGACATTTTTTGAGGGAAATTAACAGGGATGGCAGTTAGAGTTCGCATTTAGCTCCGGTTAGCCAGTGGAGCTGTTCCTAAAGTAAGACAGCAGACAACGCTGAAGATGTCATAAACATCACAATGCTTACAACAACACCGCACTGAGCGAGCGAGAGAGAGGGACAGAAAGAGAAGCTAGTGCTAACTACTAAGCTAAAGTAACTAGCAGATCTGAACAGCATGTAAACACAAACTTCTGAGTTAGCGGAAATCGCTAAAGGGAGCAGAGAGCTTTAAGTTCTGGAGCAGAACTAGTGTAAGTTTGTACAGTAGGTAGTTAGACACTATGATGAAATAAACAGAAACACATAATTACATGGTATCGGATGGGTGCATAGACCGTGTACTTGCTGATACGCAATCCAGTATTTTAGGCAATATCGGAGGCATTTCTGATACTAATTATGTGACTGCAATGCAATAGCAATGAATGATATTATTATTCTGCATACTTATCGGCTTATTCCTCTTCCCTATCAAAATTTCGGCGTATAACTAGTCCCGCAGCTTCGAAAAAACCCTGACAATATATATATCAATGCTCAATCGGGAATGGTGTGCTATGACTTTTCTAAGCAATTCGAGTAACCATGGCAACGTAAATGGCAATCAAAGGCGAAAAAATTTCCATAGAGAATGAATGGGGAGACGTCTTCAAAACGACCAACTTTGGAGCTCTACTGCTGCGTCATATTACTCAATCTACACACGGCTTCGTCAATAGTTGAGAAATTTGTCCTGTTTCTTACAATGTGTCTATCTCAGCACAGAGATTTACAGAATTTGAACATTAGCCTCAATGAGATGGGAGTACCCACCACCTCTCCCATCGACATTCAATGAATACAAATTCAGGAGCTGATTTCCCCAAGAAATGCAGAAGTGACTTTTTTGTAGCTCGCTCTTTGTCCACATTTTTGGCTCTAGAAACACCAAAGCCAGATATACAGTGCACGAAGGTCTTGTGCCCATCATGGTCTGTTGATCAATCTGATAGGAGTTACCGTTTTTTCGCCGAGCTCAAATCATACCCAGATCTGTGTCAGCTCTGTCTTCCAGCTAGACACAGGTGTTTGAACCAGCTCGTTAAGACAGTCTTTGATCTTTGTGATGTTTACAAACACAGAAACACGCGCGCGCACACACACACACACACACACACACACACACACACACACAACACACACACACACACACACACACACACACACACACAGATTACAGTTCAGACTGGAGAGTGCAACACAGCAGCAAGCATATTGAATTTTCTTTGAGCTTTGAGCTACAGGAACTGTTCAACCATCGTAGTAGCTCTCCCATAGCAATACACACACACACACACACACACACACACACACACACACACACACAAAACCCCCACCTAAGGCTAAATAACAGAAACACCTCTGTACTACATCCTCCACAGTGATCAATTGAATTCACAACTGTCCAAAACTATTTTAATAATAAATTGCCAACTGAGTATATTAGCAATTATCAGGTGTATGCTCAGGCTCCCAAGTGCCTAACTACAATTAATTGGTTGATTTTGTTGCTGTTCTAACCTGGGAACTGATATATCTGGTAACCTAAAGAGGTTCTTTAATTTTATAGATTCATCATATATTATTATTATCACCCTATAACATGTTTAACCCTCCCTCCCCATTTTCAAAAGTAAAATTTTAACTGACTTTGTAATTTTATCTGAGAACATTTTTACACAGTGATTTACTTCCACTGATGTCTTTTAACTAATAGTAGTGACACTGTTCACGTGCTGATGTGCTGACATCAGTGTGATGTCCCATTTCCAGTCAGTTTCTGTTACTGGTAGAGTTGATCGCTGCTCTTTCTGACCACAGTTAATGTTGCTGTTTTCAGAAATGCCTCCGATATTGCCTAAAATACTGGATTGCGTATCAGCAAGTACACGGTCTATGCACCCATCCGATACCATGTAATTATGTGTTTCTGTTTATTTCAGTGTATAACTACCTACTGTACATTTAAACTTACACTATTTCTGCTCCAGCACTTAGGGCTCTCTGCTACTTTTAGCGACTTCCGCTAACTCAGAAGTTGTTTACATGCTGTTCAGATCTGCTAGTTACTTTAGCTTAGCAGTTACCACTAGCTTCTCTTCTCTCCCTCTCTCTAGCTTGCTCAGTGCAGTGATGTTGTAACTTCAGTGTAGAGGATTGTGATGTTTATTACATCTTTAACTATGTCTGCTGTCTTACTTTAGGTACAGCTCCACTCACTAACCGGAGCTATCTGTGAATTCGAACTGCCATCCCTGAAAATTTCCCTCAAAAAAGTCAAACTCTTTTCAAATCCCTCAATTTCCAACCTATTTTTATATAGAAAATGTAGAGGTTTTTTTTGTCCTGTATCACCCAGTTTTGGTCTCATTCTGATATCTTTCACAGTTTTTGAGGAAGTTGTGGGAGTACCCTTCACCTCTCCCACTGACTGCAACACAAATTCAGGAGCAGGTGTTACAGGGCAGAAATGGGCAAAGCTGATTCTGATTGGCTAATTGAACTCATTAATTCTTAGCCTTTTAACTCAGGTATGAGAACAAGGTAAATCAACAGTGTATTTGCCTGTACTTGTGTGTGCATGTTGATGTGTGGTTAGTTGTGTGTGTGTACATGTCTTTCTATAATTGTGAGGATAATTTTAGCTAAAAACCATTACTGTACGGTCATTTGGGCCAGGTCAGTGTCAGGATAAGTCATATAACATGAATGAAACTGAAATTAAATGTCCTTTGTACAGATTGAAACGTGAGGAGTGAAGTACACACACAAAGCAGCAGGCACATTAAAAATTTCTCTAGGAATTTTCTATTTTTTTTCCATTTGCGTGATGTAACAACAAAATTTCTCATATTTGAGACAAAAGTCATTTTAATAGCACGTATCTGTTTATGACATTTTATTTGTACTAGAAAGTCGATTATAAATTACACTGTTATTCTACATGTTGTTAACACAATGTAATGTCGGACTATTTTTCATGAAGGATGTTAAAATGGACGCTGACGGAGCCATGGAGGCTGTGGAGGGTTGAAGCTGCAGTCTGCGCCTGCCCTCAGGCAGAGCGCTATTACGTAACAGATAATGGATCCATTCTGACCACATCAGCATCATCGCACTAAGCTGTCTGTGGGCCACATTATACATGCTCAGCCATGTCTCCATTACAATACACAGTCATTTCCAGCCAGCAAAAACAGCCATTTTGGACCAGATCGGCATTTTCGCTCCAGTTATTCACTCATTTTATCATCTGTGACGTTTCATCAATTCTATTTTATCACAGCGATGTTCACGAAAACATCAAACTCCGGTAGGAATCATCAGTAGAGAAAATCAAAGTTGCTCTGAGCAGCTTAACGTTTCCAATGATCATGTTTCTGGGTATTTTGCTGTGACATGAAACATATATATCATATTATTATCATTTTTTTTTTTTTTTTTTTTTACAAAAAAAACCAAACAAACAAACATATACTAACTTGATTGGGAATTCTGAGGTGTACGGTGATTTAAGTGAATTTAATATACAACCTACAGAATTTTGAAATAAATATAAAATCGCCTGGATAAAAGCAAGATAAACAATCGTACATGTTGTTCAAGTAATAACAAAATATGAATAAAATGGCGGGCCATCCACTCACCGCGCCTCCGTCCTTCATGATGATCTTCTTGACCAGCACCACTCGGCCGGTGCCCGCCGGTGGCTCCCCCGCCATCTCTTCACACCTGCCGCGGGTCACGAAGCAACCATGCCGCGTAGATATCCGCGGTTCTCCAGGTGCTTCCAGGATGTCTCCTTATTGAGCCCCAAATAGGCTAAACTGACTTAAAGGATATAACAAAATATGAACCGTGACAGATATTATCCACAACTTCTTCCGGCAAATTCTCCGTCAGATCGTCGACGGTGCGCAGCTCTCAGAGTAAGCGCACTGACACTGTCAAGCTAGACGGAAGCTAGTGGACTTCCTGTTTGGGCTGAGCTTCTTTTCAGAACAAAATCATAATTTGTGCTCTAATACGCCACGCTTACTGACCTCAGACTTCGGTCGCAGGTTTTGCCCAACCAAACATTATTTACAGTATTAGTATGAACTTTGTGAAACTGATAGAAACCCTTGGGCATTTGCTTGCTTACAATCTTCATGACCTTTTTTGGAAAAATGTATTCACTGAATATGATAGGACTTTTTTTTTTTTTTTTTACAATCTGTGTAAAATTATTAATTAGACTGTAAATTCCATTTCATAATTCAAAGTAGGTTTTGGGTACTAGACCGATCTTCTATAGGCGATTGCTTAAAGTACACAAACAAACCATAATCTAAATCCAGGTGTCTGGCACTGAGAGGTCCCTTAATGTATCACTTAATTTGAAAAGCAAAAACTTAACCCCTTAAGAACACCTTGATTTCATAATCACTTAAATAATAACATATTTTTTAGGTAAGACGTTAAATATACATAAAATCTATGCAAGTTCTCAATTAAAGATTCTCTTAAAATCCAATGAACAATACCTTAATCAAATAGCTATTGGGTATAATGTTTTCAATGGATTAAAAAAAACAATGGGTTTTTGCTATATTTTCTAGCTGGAGCCAAATATTTTTTGACCGAGTATTTGAAGTACCAAAGGAAAAGTGTCTCAGTGTCCCACAGACGGGACAACTCTTCCTGGATCAGTACTGCAATTTGATACATTTAAATAAACTTTTACATGTTTTTTCTCTTTCATTTAATTTAACATTTATTTTGAAAGTCGAGTTACTCTCTTACTCTACATCTTGTGTCACTGGCGAAACTTGACATAGTCAATGCAGAACGGTATGGTTAGGACCTGGCCCGGGTCTTTGCCTCGCTGATCAGCTGCTGGTCAAAACGGCAAAGAAAACAAAAAACATGGCACATTTGATTTGAAAACCTTAAAAATGTGATTAACAAAGGAAGGAAGGTAAACACAAAGGACAGACAACACGACGCAGTCTGTTAACGCATCTCTCGGCTCGGAGCCCGAGGGAAAGACTGTTACATCAAGACAGAAACAATCACAACCAGACCGGAAATTTGATCTAGCTTTTACAATCAAAGCGCCTGAAGAGAACAGTATACCAATGCATTTGATTGAATTGAATTAATTTTGTTTTCATTTTATCTTTACTTTAAACACATGATTTATTATCTCTTATCAGGGAGTTTTCCATCAGTGTTTAAATTATCAACATGTGCTCTTTATTTTGAAAATGAAGCAGTATTCCTGTTTGTCACGTGTCAGTAGCTGTGTGTGTGTGTGTGTGTGTGTGTGTGTGTGTGTGTGTGTGTGTGTGAATAAAACATGATAAAAAAAAGAGTAGTGACGGTGGGAAACGTGACCGCCTTATATAATCAATCAGTAGAGAATCAGAAACAGAAGGAGGCGATTTAAAGCTCGTCGCCACACCGTTTTATAATTTAATGAATCCTGTTTAAGAATTAAGAAGGTTAGGATATGTAATTGTCCTCCTCTTAATCCTTTTGAGGTCACAGAGGTGGCAGGCATCTGAAAATGAAAACAAGAGGACAATATTTGTCATTCAATATTTGTTTTTGTTAAGCAATCATACTACAATAATTATTTTAAAGCTACCATGGCAACAGAGTTTTCTTTTTTCTCAGTGTCTCACTCTTTCCTGTTAGATATACAACATACAGCTGACCAGAGCAGATCACCAATATGTTTGGAGGTGTTGCTAAGTAACAGTGTACCTGTAGAGGAAAGTGGATCTTACCTGTAAGCTGAGACGCAGAGGATAGCAGTTGGACTGTGAGCTGTGATGACTCATCTGTCGCTCAGACCAGCTTCAACAAAACCACGATCTAACCAGAAAACCAAGAAAGCGACATTCTGACAGACACAAACCTCAACAGGTAGGTTTTATGAAGATAACTGGAAAACATCAAAATATGTCCATCAAGGCCACACAATTCTCTCAGTGCATTATGTTTATTACATAAAATGTAGAGAATTTATTCATTTGCATCAAAATATATCAATTTAAGTTCATCATGTTGCTGTAGCACTAACTAGTGGTGAAATGGCATCAAATGTTGCAGGTTCACTCACACTCAGGAGTTGATATCTGTCTTTAACTTGAACCGGCACAAAGTGTTTAAGAGTAATGGTAGATTATGTGAAACAGGTCTGATAAAAATTTTCACCAGACTTTTGTTTCTTTGAGTCACAGTTCAGGAATGTCATGTGATTCCTGTGTGTGTGTGTGTGTGTGTGTGTGTGTGTGTGTGTGTGTGTGTGTGTGTGTGAGAGACACAGTAGATGTGAAGATGGCATTAGCCAGTGGTCACTGGCTGGAGAAAGAGATGAGAGGAGAGGCCCCAAGACCAAGGTGAGTCACATTCTTACTCTTACGGATGAAAAGCTCTACACATTTGAAAGCAGAGGCCGTGAGATACATCGTACACTACAGCATCAACTGGGCTGGTATGACCAGTAGGTTTGTCTGCTTTCTTATTGTTTGTGTGTTTGACCCCTCTTAGTGTTCCTGTCTTCTTTCACAGGTATGGACACACGTTAGCTGTGGCAGGAAATGTTGCCTTCCTGTTTGGAGGAGCCTCCAGCATCAACCAAGAGGTGGTTTGAATTTTTTCTCCTTTTTCAAGCCCTTTTTATTCAGGTAGATTTGATGAACAGCTGCCTGCTTCCCGTTTACACTTAAAACATCTGGAGGGTACATTATTTTTTGCTAAATTCTTCTCATTTATTTAGGAGGACAAACCTGTTTACTTCAGCGACTTCTACATGTTAACAGGTAAAAATGAAAGATGACTACATATGCTATGGAGCTGCCAAAGTCCTGAAAGATATTTTTTGTTGTGTGTGCAAAAGATATTTAAGGTGCCCTGTGGACCACTATTGTGCAGTGTTTTTGCTAGCAGGTCTATTATAATAAATTTTTATTAATATATTTCAAAATAGATTTTTTTTTATGTATTTATTTCCATTCATTATTAATTTCCTTGTAAGTCCAATTCGGTCCTCTACATGGAGCAACAGAGACAGTAACATCCGCAGATTCCATGATGAGACAAACTCTGATAGAGTCTCGGTCTGTAAACCCAGGAAAGCTGTTAACCAGAGGCCTGTACTACGAAGCAAGTTCAACATACCCAGGATAACTTTTAGTTATCTGGCTTGACTGAACCTAACATTGACCTGCCTTATAAGCTGTACTACGAAGCAGGTTATCAAGGGGCTCAGTTAACCCTGGGTTTACCTATCCAGTTACAAGAGCATTCATGTGAAAGAGGCAGAGATGATAAGCATCGTCAGAACCATGAATGAAGTAGCCTACTTAATATGATATGAGAAACGCTGATGCTTAGTGGTAAGTTCAGTTATAGCAACGTCCAAAAGTGATATTCAACAAAGTGAAATGTAAACAATATGATCACATGACTGGAATAAAAATATTATTTCAATGTTTAAATATAATCACATTTAAAGTCAGACTTAAGATATATTGTAAATAAATGCATGAATTATCATTACGTCTGAGTTTTTTCGCTCTTTTGTCTGATGATGAACATCTGTTATGAACATGAGATGCAAATAAAACAGTTAAAGTTAATGTCAGACTGTTTCTGCTGGGCATGCTCTTGTTTGTAGTTTCTCCTGATGCTGTGACATGGGAGGAGATTCCTCAGAGCGGAGAAGTACCCTCAGCCAGAGAGGGACACACTCTCTGGTAAACTACAGGACTGACTAACTTCAGTTATTACTCAATATTTATACACACAATGGAAGTAATAAGTATAAAATGGAGAGAATAGAGACAAAATCCTTTTTTTTATTGTATTTTATTTTACATGATTTATCACTTGTGTCTTAACAGTAGTTCAAGTAAGCTTTGCATTATTGTCCACATCAGTATTTAGCTCCTGGGCTAACACAAAGTTAACAAAGTCAGTTCTGTTTGGGCTAGCTTTATTTAACAGTTTAAAAAGCACCTTGCAAACAGATGAAGCTTAATATTTTATAGAAATTTAATTTAATTTAAAAGATGTTTCTAAAAGAATTTTGCATGTTCGATAGGCACGCCACAGTTTTGGTTGATAATTGCAGCACACCATTGTTCTGTTTTTTTGCCTAGAACCAGATCAGTGAGCTGCGGGCTGCGCAGAAATGTTGATCCTCGATGGCATTAGCAGCACTAGCAATGACAACACTCTATAAAAAATATTCAAATGCATTTTTACTGTGCTAATTTTGTAATTTTTCCTTCTCAGTGTTGTGAAAGGCAAGTTGTATCTGTTTGGTGGAGTGTCCAGCCCCAACGCCACTCAGTGTCTCCCAGGAGTCTACAGCTTTGATATAGGTGAGGATATTACATAGCAGGTGGAGGAAATGCAGCCTTTTTTTTTTTTTTTGCTTTTTGTGTGTTGGTGTGTGAGTGTTGCAAAGTCAAACATGGCTGTGATGGTATTTTCTTTTTCTAACAGTGTCTTTGACCTGGGATTGCTTAGCAACTGGGGGTGTGGCCCTCAGAACCCTCAGCCACAGCTCTGTTGCTGTGGGAGACAATATCTATGTGTATGGAGGCATTCTGGGAGGGAGTCCAATTGACGATCTCCTGGTCTTCAGCACAGGTCCAAAAAATAAAAATACACATGCAGCATTATTATCTTGATTGTCATCTTTCCTTCCATTTGTAGAAAAATCGATGTACAAAAACTACCTCCTGCTTAAAAACAAACAAAACAAAGCAAAAAACCAACAGTAATTTTTTCAACTACTTTCTGTATCTATCTCTCAAACTCTCTGCTGTGTTTCAGTGTCTCTCACCTGGACGCCAGTTAAAACTAGTGGATCGCTGCCTCCTGCCCTGTGAGACTCTTGGTTCCACTGATTATTATAAGTTTCACAGAAGGTTTATAAGAGAAATGCTGCATCAGATTAGATTCAAATATAATTTTTTTATTGCCAATCATTGTATAATATGAGTTTCTAATACCCAGTATCTGCAGCTTACTAACACTAACGTACACTGAGAAAAAATGTTGCATATGTGTGTTGATTGTGTGTGTTTCTTGTGTGTGTAGGTGTGGTCATAGTTTTGCTCTGGTTGGTGATCAGGTGTTCATGTTTGGAGGTTATGGAGCAGGTGGAGACTTCTGTAAAGACATCTATGTCCTCAACACAGGTAGACACTGTGACACAATGTGACAACACAACTAAACACACTTGGTTCACCCATCCACATACAGGTAAAAGAAAGAGTGAGAAGTGATTTCATGGAAATCAAAGGGTGTGTAGATAGCACTGTCTGCCAGTTTGAAAATTAAAGTTAGTCTATTTCATGATATGTCTTACTTCAAATATATCAGGAATATACTTTGAAGTATGCATTTGGAATGAAAATCAATAGAAGCTCCATCTGAATTTTAAATTTCAATTTAATATGGTATATTAAAATGTTTAAAGGTGCCCAATGGAGTTTTCTGTAAAAAAAAAAAAAAAAGAAAAAAAAAAGTTATGTTTACATTCTGTTACTCATCAAAACACAGGGTGTGTATTTTTCTATCGCATAAAACATGCAAAGCTGATTTTTCAGTGTCTTCAATCCAGCATTGTGTGTAAAGTAGCTTGCTGTCTTCTTCTACTAGCCTTTGTTGTTGAATTACTGCACATCTTGGCATATTACTGCCACTTGAAGATTGTTGCATCATCAACGTGCACACAAAACAAACAAAAATGCCTCAACAAACCTTTAGCAAACCTAAAATTCAACAGTTTTATCTCCACAGATTCCTCAATACTCTCTGACCTCTTACCTTAGTGTCTGTCCTGGTTTTTAGAGAATCTGTTGTGGCAGAAATGGGAGGTGAAGGGAGAATCACCTGCAGCCTGTAGCAGACAAACACTGACTGCCCACCATGATAAAGTAAACACCCCCCCCCCCCCCACACACACACACACACACACACCCACCCACCCACCCACCCCACACACACACAACCCTTACCCTAACTCTAACCAAAAACTAGTCTTAACTCTCAAAAAGCAGTCTCAGCTCATCGGGACATCATGTCCCCATTGGATAGTGTGTGTTCAGTCTATAATTATTACACTGGCACATTTTTCTTTTTCTTTGAAAGTTTATTAGAGGTTTAGGTTCAATTTTATTTTGTGATTTCAGCCATAAATACATACAGTCAAGCCCGAAATTATTCATACCCCTGGCAAATTTTGACTTAAAGTTACTTTTATTCAACTAGCAAGTTTTGTTTTGACCGGAAATGACACAGGCTTCTCCCAAAAGATAATAAGTCGTTGTACATTCAAGAGGCATCATTGTGTAAAATAATTTTTTTATCAGCTTTTATTTACATTTGAACAAAAAGTGGCATGTCCAAAATTATTCATACCCGTCTCAATAATCAATAGAAAAGCCTTTATTGTCTATTACAGCAATCAAATGCTTCCTATAATTGCTGACCAGCTTTTTGCATGTATCCACTGGTATTTTTGCCCATTCATCTTTAGCGATGAGCTCCAACTCTTTCAGGTTGGAGGGTCTCCTTGCCATCACCCTAATCTTTAGCTCCCTCCACAGATTCTCAATTGGATTCAAGTCAGGACTGTGGCTGGGCCACTGCAAAACGTTAAAGTTTTTGTCTGCTAACCATTTCTTCACCACTTTTGCTGTGTGTTTTTGGGTCATTGTTGTGCTGAAATGTCCACTGGTGCCCAAGGCCAAGTTTCTCTGCAGACTGCCTGATATTGTTGTTGAGAATCTTGATGTATTGATGTTTTTTCATGGTGCCGTTTACTGTGATTAGGTTCCCTGGTGCATTGGCTGAAAAACACCCCCAAAGCATTAGGTTCCCACCACCATGTTTGACAGTGGGGATGGTGTTCTTAGGGTTGAAGGCTTCTCCTTTTCTAAGCCAAATGAAGGATACATCATTGTGGCCAAACAATTCAATTTTTGTTTCATCTGACCATAAAACAGAAGACCAGAAGTCTTCTTCTTTGTCCAGATGATCATTTGCAAAGGCCAAGCTGGCTTTTGTGTGCCTTATCTGGAGAAGTGGCGTCCTCCTTGGTCTGCGTCCATGGAACCCAGCAGTGTGCAGTGTCCGTTAGACTGTCTGCCTTGAGACGTTGCCACCAGCAGAGCCCAGATTCACCAGGATGGCCTTGGTGGTGATCCTTGGATTCTTCTTCACCTCTCTCACTATCCTCCTGGCCAGCACAGGTGTCACTTTTGGCTTCCGACCACATCCTCTGAGATTTTCCACAGTGCGGAACGTCTTGTATTTTTTAATAATACTTTGCACTGTAGCCACTGGAACTTGAAAACATTTATATATGGCCTAGCCCTTTCCTGACTTGTGAGCAGCCACAATGCGCAGCCGCGGGTCCTCAGTGAGCTCCTTTGTCTTAGCCATGACTGTCCACAAACCAACTGCAGAGAGCTGCTTTTTTTCACCTGTTAAGTTGATTAAAACAGCTGTTCCCAATGAATCAGGGTAATTAAGATGCTTTAGAACAGCTTGGACTATTTGGAATGGTATAGAACTTTGGATTTTCCCATAGACTGTGACAGTTTGCAAAGGGTATGAATAATTTTGGACATGCCACTTTTTGTTCAAATGTGAATAAAAGCTGAGAAATATTTTTTTCCACAATGATTCCTCTTGTACATCGTCTTATTATCTTCTGGGAGAAGCCTGTGTCATTTCCGGTCAAAAAAAAAACTTGCTGGTTGAATAAAAGTAACTTTAAGTCAAAATTTGCCAGGGGTATGAATAATTTCGGGCTTGACTGTATAGTTGAGTGAAATCCTTTGTTTCTCTCAGAACCAGCGTCTAAAACTCAGCAAAATATACGTCATCTGAAGTGTATGTTTGTAATGGATTATTTTTATGATGTTGCTTTTTGATTATACTGAATGCTCCTCATTTCCCATGAAGGATATCTACTTGTTTGGTGGCAGAAGCATAAATGAAGACGGCACAGTGATATCGTCCAATGACATCCATAAACTCAGTATTGGTGAGTGAGGGACTGCAGATTAACTGATAAATAGTATCAATTATTCTAAAGAAACTCAAAGAGTTGAAGGTTTTCTTAAAATATATGTCTCGCCAGCTAAGATGAAGTGGAAGGTTCCACTTTATGTTGGGATTCCTCCAGCTCGTCGACATGGACACACAGCCTTCATCCTCCATGGTCATGTCAGTGTGCCACTGAATAGTTTAACATTGTATTTATATAGTTATATTCATTATTGCCATATCTTATAATATAAAAAATAGTTTTTGTGTGTGTGTTGACAGCTGTATGTATTCGGAGGAAAGAATGAAGAGCAGGAGTTTAATGACCTGAAGGTGATGAGACTCATCAACCCCTCAGAGAGGCAACCAGGTTTTCATTCATATTTATTTGATTTTAAAATAACATTGACACTAGGGTCTAGAGCATGCAGTGTTGAATACAACCACAATCTGAACGGCGTTGAAAGAACAAATAACACATAAATGATTTAACTATTCCAAGAGTTTTACTAGGAGAGGAGCTAAAAACCAAAAAGTGATAGAAATAGTCATGGGAAAATTTGAAAAAAGACAACTTTTTCTCCCCAGTGATGAAGGAGATTCTATCAGAATTTGGTCTTCAGGGAGTCCACCACAGGTCAGCAGCTGTATACACCTGCATTTCTATTTCCTCTTTGTGTTGGTGTGTGTTTGTTCAGTTCAGTTCAGTTTTGTGCCATGCTGCCAGCTCTCAGTTTTAACACTTTGGTTTCATTCCGGTTTTGACTGTCAACAGCTTCACCCCTACAAAGGTCCCCAACGTTCGCTATGAGCTGAGTGAGTCCACTCCATTCATCCAGTCCAGGAGCACATCAGCTAATGTACACACACACACACACACACACACACACACACACACACACACACACACACACTCAAAGAGAGAGAGATAGGTAATAGATATAGTTAATCTAAATCCTTTATGTGCATGTTGTAATAGGCTATCATTGGTTTTGTAAGGGAAAGGAGTAATTGGGTGGCTGAGATATTTAAGCAATTCCAAAGTTAAGTTTAGTAGTAAAGCAACAGCAGTAGGGATAGTAAAGGTGCCTGCAGACAGCAAGCTGCTACTACTGCATCTGTCACTTAGCAACATCATTGCTCTTTTTTTTGACTGGGTGGCAGCAACGTCAAACTCTGCCTCTGCTGTTAATAACTATACATGATTCTATCATAAGTTACAGCCTTCTGCTTTCCACCTGGTCTAATGTCATCATGTAACCTAAGCAGGTTGTAGCTTGAAGTAGAGATAAACGGTTAGTAATATAACACTATTGCAAGTTTAGCCAGTATCATAAATATAGTTTATCAAGTTATAGTTTATAGCAGTTAAGTCTCAGGCTGCTGCTATGCAGGTCCTCTGGACTGGTTATAGCCACTCTGTCTCTCCTTGCAGTAGTTGTAGCAGCTGTAACAGCCGTATCTGTAGCAGTAGCAGTAGAAGAAGCACTAGTGGTGGCTATAGCAGCAGTAGTATAGCTATCCCTATAACTACGGCTACAGCAGTGGGGTAAGATAGGTGACTGCACAACTGAGACAGTTTAGTTCAACCGTGGCTGAACTCAGTTTTTGGACTTTCTTTTGATTTTTTTGCAATAAAACCACAACGTTTAATATCACGTTATGTTTTAATTGAGTCTACAAATCATGTGGTGGAAGCTCACTCATCTGGCATAGGTGAAGATTTCTCTTGCACAGCTACTACTGCTACAACTACTGCTACTACTAATGCTACTGCTAATACTGAAGCTACAAGTGCTCCTATTTCTGCTGCTAGTGCTACTGTTATCCATCCGTTTAACTGACCCTCACTGACCTCCATTATCTCATGTTTTGGGTACTTCATCTCAGATGCTCCTCAATTGTTGATTAAAAAGTTGGATACCAGTTACTCCCATTACCAGTCAGTTCTATGTTTGATTATATCCTAAAGCACATCAATGGCCACACTAACAATAATACAAGATGATATTTATTTCTTCGTGCAGGCATTTGTCCACAGAGAATTCAGTGCAGTTCGAGATCAGGCCATTAAAATGATCCAGACAGCCTTCACTCTGCTGGACCAGGAGTTCCAGAAACTGGATCGGTACATGTTGGTTTTTCTTAATTTAGTTTGTTTCACATCTGTACATCAGACCACATGTTAATGCATATAAAAACAGTGTTTCACAAATGTCCCAGCATTTGCATAAAACTAATACAGTTTGTCACAATTTTGGATCACATTTGAAGAGATCATGTGGCTGACTGATTGATTGATTGATTGATTGATTGATTGATTGATTGATTGATTGATTGATTGATTGATTGAACTCTCTGATTATTCATATGACTATCACATTTGTGTTGATTTTTACAGCTAAATGTTTTTCCACCTTTTTTTTCCAGAGAGAAGTCAGAGTTGTCTAAAGCTGCTGCTTGTCTTCAAAGAGAGAAAGAAGCTCATGAGGCCCACAGACGACAGCAGCAACAGGTCCATTACTGCTCCAACTAATTGACTCTAATCTGTATAATTGAATCCACTCTATCTATCAAGTCCTTACAGTTTTTGTCAGTCGCTTTGGTAGATTTCTCGAATCGTCTTTGACATTTCCAAAACATTTTCAAAATTAGTGCATTTCTCAAAACAGTTCTTTCAAACAGCACCACACAAATGATTACCTGCAAAAGCCAGTAACATGCCCCAAATCCTTAGTTTATCCCTCAAAATGATTGTATTATTTATGTCAATGAATGTGTCAGTACCATCAGAATGACAAGTCCTTGTGTCATTGTTGACAAACAAGATAGTCAAAATGTTTAGTCATGTTGACAATGAAAATGCACAAACTGAACTTTCTCTGTCTGATTGAACAGGATTCAAATCATACACCGAAAATCAAATTAAAAAATTGAAATCACAGGCTGATCCAACTTGTGACTCAGTATTGTGTATGGTCTATCTATAGATAGATAGATAGATACTTTATTTATCCCCTAGGGGAAATTCATATGTCCATTAGCTCATTGTTTATAATAATAACTAGAAAATTCCAGGGAAATTTTGAGTGCCACGGGGGCTACTGCCGGGATGAGTACATGATTTATTTCCAGTGTTCAAAAGTCACCCTGATCATACTCTGGTTTTGAGAAATGTCTTGATATAAAAGACTCTGATATAAAACAATGTCACATCCCTCAATCATGTATTATGTGGGAAATATCTCATATTCTGTCTTGTTTTTTTTTATAAAACAAGAGGCAACATGTCTTCAAACTGGCATTTAAAGGGTTAAAATCCTGAAAACTAATAATCATTTGGTAGGTTTGAGCAGAACTGAAGTGGTTTAAGAGATTTATGCAAAAAAAGCAGAAAAAAATATTGATATATGATAATTTTATAGCATTTTCTTTGTGTGTCCTTTTTTGGACGCGAGGAACCCCAGCGGGTACAAAATGTGTTACCAGTGTATAATAGACCTGTAACAGTAACTGACATTAGATTTTAAAAATATGTCAAAAAAGACACTTTCTTGCAGAAATCCAAACCTTCAGCTGTAACACAGCCAAAATGATCAGCAAATCAAAAAAGAAAAGTGAAGAAAATGTCCAAAAAAGGACAGAGGGACCCCTGAGGGTTAATAAATCCCATGAACCGCTATTTAAATTACCACTATTATGTTTTTTTCTGTGCTAAATTTAACATTACTGGGGAGGAGAGCAACGCGACTAGAAGTGACAGCGAGAGAGGGCTAGTAGCTTCTCCTCTCCTCTGTCTCAGCGGAGACCGTCACAACTTCATTCACTCTTTTAACAAAACAAAACAAAAAGCAACGAAGGAAGCAGTAAATGGACTTACATATTTAAGACCTAACTAAATGTAATTTAAGACCTAACATGCGGCTAATGTAAAGCTAGCGGAGCTTGGAGAGTTGGTTATCTGGTTGCTAGGCGCACGCACGCACGCACGCACGCACGCACACAGGTCAGGAGCTGCCGTTGCCATGGCAATGTGAAAATCTGCCCAGAATTTGGCTTCTACATGGCTTCAAACAACTGCAAATTATGAGAAAACCGTTACTTCTTTTCAAAAACCGAAAAGACCGTGCCAGACACTGAAGCCAGAAGTTTCTATTTTTTTTTCAGATATTCCTTAAAATGAGTGAGTAAGCTCAGTGCGAAGACAGAGAGAGATTCTTTTGAAAAAAAAAAAGATGATTACATTAGGTGTCAATGAGAGTGAGACAGGTATTGCTGCCGGACTCGGCACCCCTGTTTAAATTTTGTGCAGACCCTGCCTGTCAAAGTTACATTTTATGAATCCCAACAACTATGTCTACATTTTCAGAAAGAATTATTTGTTTCCTTTTTACGGTTTGGCCGCGAGCTCGAGTTAAAAATAAAAATAAAGGTTATTTTTTACTGCTTCACGCACTCTAGCCAACTGACGCTTTCACTCTAACTTTGAAGAAAAAGTGATTTGCACTCCTCCTTTGAGTGCTCACAGTGTGAAAAGTTTACATGTTATGTAAAAACAGTTCATATCTTTTTGAGAGAGCAGAAGTTTTCCTCCGTTTTATAGTTTGAATCACAATCCTACGTGCAGGTATGAGAGAGCTGGGTGACTCAGCAAAAAGGTGCAATTTTGTCGAAAAAAGGTGGGTTTCTAAAGAAAATTCCAATGCATTTCTAATGCATTATTTATTCCCAGTTTTTTGGGAATAACTTTGGGAAAAATTGGAATTTTAACACCAAAAGTCATAGCACCCCTTGCGGGATCAAGACGCACGTTTTGATGTATATATTACCGGGGTTTTCTCAAAGCTGCGGGACGAGTTACGCGCCGAAATTTGGCGGAAGAATAATAAACCCGAAACAGAAGATTAATAGAGGCCCCGAGGCACTCCTCTCAGCTATTCTAGCTGTAGAGGAGTGCCTCGGAGCTGAGCACCCGTGGCACTAATTAGTCCACTTCCTTTGGCTGAGGTGTTGTATATCCTGAAGGCAGTGGGAACAAAGGATCTGCTGAACGTCTTTGTTCTCCAGCGCAGTGGTTCTCTGTCCTGCCAGAATGTTGTGCAGAGGATGGTTGGTATTGTCCAAGATGGCCTCCATCTTACATTGCATCCATCTCTCCAAAACAGTCCTGAGTGAGTCCAGACTCCTGCAAAGAACAGACCCAGCCTTTTTTACCAACTTGTCCAGTCTCTTTGTGTTCATGTCGGACATGCTGCTGCCCCAGCAGACTGCAGCGTAAAAAAAGTACACTGGCCACCACTGACTGAAAAAACATGTGAAGCTTTTCGCTGCAGACATCAAAGGACCTGAGCCTCCTGAGGAAAAAGTGCCAGCTCTGTCCTTTCCGGTAGATGGCATCCTTGTTCAGTCCAGTTAACTGTCCAGGTACACACCTAGGTATTTATAAGTGTGCACCACCTCAATGTCCCTTCACATCCCTTTCAGCTTGTCTTTAAGAATGGGCCCAGTGGAGCATGTAAAGGACGGCATCATCCACTCCAATATGTTCTTTGTAGGCAAACTGTAGGGGGTCTAGTGCATGTTCAACCTGTGGCCTCAGAAGGTGGAGAAGCAGCCGCTCCAGGGTCTTCATGATGTGTAATGTGTAGTCATTTATCTCAGCCGGTCGTCCTACTTTAGGTACCGGAACAAGACATGATGTTTTCCACAGGACCAGAACCCTCCCTGTTTGAAGGCTTAAGTTAAAAATCCTCTGGAGAGGCTCAGCCAGCTGGGCTGCACAGTCCTTTAACAGCCTCGGACACACACCATCCGGGCCTGTTGCCTTTCCAGGACGTAGCCTCTTCAGCTCTGCCCCCACCTCCGCTTCTGTAAAGGACAGGAGACTTGACCCCAGTGGGGAGGGAGTTGCAGCTGCAGTGTCAGGTTGTGGAGGAGATGCTGCCGTAGGAGAAGCTGCAGCTGAAGCAGTGGGAGAGAGAACAGGTGAGGCTGTGTCAAACCTGTTGTAGAACAGGTTGAACTCATTGGTCTTGTCCACATCACCTGATGTTGTGGCTGTTCTTCTCTTTATAGCCAGTGATGGTCCTCATCCCCTTCCACACCTCTCTGGTGTTGTTGTGCTGCAGCTTCCTCTCTACTTTCTTTTTGTAGTCCTCCTTCGCCTGCTTTAATCTCCTCTTCAGCTCATGTTGCAAACACCTGAGCTTCACCCTGTCTCCATCCCTGAAGGCCTCCTTTTTCTGGTGGAGGGTTTTGATGTTACTGGTGATCCAGGGTTTGTTGTTTGGAAAGCAGTGTACAGTTCTTGCCGGTATTACAGTGTCCATACAGAAATTAATGTAGTAGGATGCACCGATCCATAACGTCCTATAGATGCTCAGTTGGATTTAGGTAAGGGGAACGTGAGGGTCAGTCAATGTCATCAGTGCCTTCGTCATCCACTAACTGCCTACACACACTCTGGACACATGAGGCTGGGCATTGTCCTGCACCAGCGTCTGACAATTGCTCTGAGGATTTCCTGCTGGAGGTCATTTTGTAGGGCTCTGGCAGTGCTCCTCCTGTTCCTCCTCGCACAAAGGAGCAGGTACCGGTCCTGCTGCTGGGTTGATGCCCTTCTACGACTCTGTCCATCTCTCCTCCTGTAATGGCCGGTCTCCTGGTATCTCCTCCATGCTCTTGAGACTGTGCTGGGAGACACAGCAAACCTTCTTGTGACTGCATGTATGGATGTGCCATCCTGGAGGAACTGGACTACCTGTGCAACCTGATTGGGGTGCAGGTATGGACTCATGCTAGCAGTAGTGACGAGGACACTAGCAAAACACAAAACTAGAGAAGAATAAGTCAGGAGGGATAAGGAGAGAGCTACTTTCTGTGGCCACCACATGCAAAACCATTCCCTTTTTGGGGGTTGTCTAGGTTTTGCCTCTCCATTGCACCTGTTGCCAGTTTCACTTGCACAAAAGCAGGTGAAATTGATTCACAATCACTTGTGCTTCCTAAATGGAAGGATTGATATCCCTGAAGTTTCACTGTCTTGGTGTTAGACCTGGTGTTATGAGTAAGTGTTCCCTTAAATTTTTTGAGGAATGTAATTACTGTATTTACTATATATATATATATATATATATATATATATAGTATGTGTGTGTACATATACAGTATATATATACAGTATATACATATATATATGTATATACAGTATGTATCTGTAGAAAGTATTTACTGTATACTGTAAAACACAAGTGCTCTTCTGTAATGTGAAGCATTACAGTAAGAATACAGTACTACAGTACAGTGCACATTGTTGGATTACACACCTGTTCTGTCTACAAAACATTTGAATGATTGATGACACTGTTGTTGTCCCAACATCCAGCTGTACTCTTCCACCAGCCTCGGCCATTGTTAGGCCATGATTGAGAACAACTTATTTCATCGGGAACGTGTCTATGTCCTTGGCCTCTTCTGCGTCTTCCTCTGTTTTGCCCCCCGCCTTTCCAGCACGGAGCCTTAGTCCTCTTCTTCTTCCCAGCTCTTGACCCTGTTCATTTCCTTGTTGCAATTTGTTTAAATTAATGAGAAATTGCTTTTGCAATGTGAACAAGTGACTAGATGATGTGGGAATTGAACAAGTAGTTTTGAAATTAAATTTGAAAAAGAATCTTTTAACCAAATTGACATAATTTTTGTGTTGTTTGAAGTATTGAAAACATTGTTTTGTGTGTCTCTGTCAGGAGCTGCAGGAGATGCTGGACAGACATCGTTCTCAGAATGAGGCATGGCTCCGAGCCAGAGCTGAGGAGAATGACGGAGAGAGGAGGGAGCTCTGCAGACTCAGAGTCAGTCAACACATACACACCCTAGCCCCTTACCCTATACCCTTAGCCCATCACAACTAAATGTCTAACCCCAAGCTCTACCCTAACCCTGACCTACTCCAAACCCTAAAATCTAAAAAAGTCTTAACCCTCAAATAGCCACTTGTAGTTGTGAGGACTGATAAAAACTGATTAGAAATTATGCTTTTTACTTCTATGTTTCATGGTTCTTTTATTTCTTTTATTTCTGTTATTTACAGTTTTTTTCAATTTCTAACTAGCATTGGTCAGTACTGAAACTACTTTTTCAAAACTCTTCACACAGTCTGCATTACAAACATGCATCTCAGCTAAACAGTTCATCTCACCTGCAAAACTCTTTCTCAGCAACAAAACACAACATAAGCTCATTCATCCACAACACTGGCAACAAGTCTCACTCAGGAAGCAAACCCTTTCAGTCTCAGCGCACACAACTACAAAATACTAACAACAGAGAGCATTACATAAAAGACATTTTATCTTTAGAGTTTGAATGATTTTTTTCAGATGAATCTGTGTATTATTATAGAATTAGATCTTCACACTTTATTGAGTGTACTAAATTATTGTATATTGTATTGTATATTGTAACAAGAATGAATCAGCAATGCAGCGGTTTGCTTCAATTAAATTTATGATTTCTATATCTTTGCATAGTGATTTACAATGCTTCATGTATAACATATTCACTCCCTCTCTTCTGCATTTGGCCACATGTTTTCATCAACATCACATCTTATCTGATCCAAATTCACCACATGGTCAATAATTGTGGCCCTTATCTCATCAGAGAGCAGAGCTCTTGGTCTTCCTCTCCTTCCTCTTCTCCCTCTCCCTGCCACTCCTCTCTCTCCACCAACCTGTCCTCTTTGATCCATATTTCCCCAAAAAACATTCAGAAGCCATCCCCTTTTATCTGCTTGCTTCAGTAATGAGGCCAACCACAGGTCACCTGGGTAGGTTTTCAGCTGCAAACTGCACTCAGCTGTGTTGGAATTATTATTATTTCATTTTATTGTCAATATTTCTTTATCATTTTCTATGGATTTCAATGTGGCTGCAGCAGAAATGCACAGTTTTTTTCCCCCATCATTCTGGTTTGATTGTGAATGCATTTTGTATGAAAGCAATGAAACGTGATTCACAGTTTGCTCCACATAGACTTCTGTTTTGTTGACTGTGTGAACAGTTTTGACAAATGCTTGCTAGCAATTGAAAAAAACTGTAAGTTATGCCTTATTTTACATTAACTGCCCAAAGTGTCCTTGAAAAGAGATCCCACTGCTTTCATATATAATGTGATGGTGCTGTAACAAAAATTCACCAAAATGGTTGAGACATGGGGTGATTCTTTTATTCTTACAGTCCGTGATATGGGAACATTTACAATAATTTAAATAAACGCTCCCCTCTGTGTGTGTATGTGTGAGTGTGCATGTGCGTGTGTGTGTGTGTGCTTGTGTGTGTGTGCTTGTCTTTCTCCTCAGGAGGAGGTGTTGCAGGAGCAGGAGAGGCTGAAGGAGGAGCAGAGCAGCATCCAGAAACGCAGCGAACATCTTCTCTCCATCATGCAGCAGTTCAGATAGATACATAGATAGACCAGGATGTGGATATTTAAAGAGTGGGTTAGATATAAATATGTGACTGAATGAATGAATTATACTTGAAAGTGTTCTGAAGAGATTTTTATTTATGTATTAAACTTTCACTTAAACCTCCAATATATATATTGAGAAAAAAAATCCTTAGGTTTGTATTTTGTCTTGTATTTAGCTGATCATAATAGGATATTATGATACTGGTCAGGAAAGGATAATTTTATTGATTAATTGATTGATTAAGATGTGAGAATTTTATAATTCACACTCAAAGCTCAGATGGTGTAAATCTGGGATTCCCTTCCCGACCAGGTGTACCTGTACCTCAGGAGTTCTTCCACAGTTGAAGAGCAGTAAGTGTAATGCGACTATCCAAAAGATGCAACAATTAGCCGCTGAGAGGGCTGCGTAGGGAGATCTGTCCAACACGCTGTGTCCAAAGCAAGAACATGAATCGGCATCTGCGTCTCACTTGGCATTTATTTACAAGCACAAAAAAACACTTATGCTCTGCAGCGATGTTGTGGCTAAACTAGACAGAAAGTCTCTCTCTGTATCAAGCAACAAACAAAACTCCCAGCCAGGTGCAGGTGATATTAGACCACCAGTCAGCCCCCCGTGACACACCCACAGCTCCGCCCACACACACCTCCACACACTCACACACGTTCCCCCTTGGTGAGAAAGTGATAAACACATCACTGGTCCTACAGTAAATTCAGTGTGACATAGTAAAACTGAATGTGTCTGTCGTATTTTTGTTGTTTGTTTGTAAAAACAGATTCCAGCTAAGAGTCGACAACAGGACTCTTACTAGTTAGACATGTTTGTTTGTCAACAGTATCTTTAAACAAACTGCTGCACAGCTGCTGCAGGCCATGCAGCAGTACAAGATGCATCTGTAATGCACATTATATATGTAACTGAAATGTAGACATCAGATAAGGTCAACGTCACTAATCTCACACTGTTTCATTCAAAGTCAACAAATGATTTTCTAATGCTGTTCTTTGCGATGTGTCCAGTTTATTGAAGACTGTGTTGAATTACTGAGCAGAGAACATTTTCTACATAGATAGACTCTTTATTTATACCCTAGGGGAAATTCATGTGTCCAGTAGCTCATTAGTAACAACAACAATAATATTAATAATAATAATAATAATAATAGTTGATAATTAATAACAAACAATTTTAATTAAATTAGTCCACATCCTTTGACTGAGTTTTGGCTGAGTTGTATAGTCTGATGTCAGTGGGAACAAAGGAACTCCTGAACTTCTCTGTTCTGCAGCGCAGTGAGATGAGACGTTTGCTGCAGCTGTAGCTGCTTCTCTGTCCTGCAGGAATGCTGTGGAGATGGTGGTTGGAATTGTCTAAGATGGCCTCCATGTTGCATTGCATGTGTCTCTCAACAACAGTCCTGACTGAGTCCAGACTCCTGTCTGTCACGATCTGTCACGATGCGGGTAAGGCTGGACCCAAAATGCAGCCAACACAGGGGAATGAGGTGCAAAAAGTTTATTAACTTAGGAACCTGCTGGTGAACCACAAAAGGAAACTGAAGCACGAGGGTTACACAGGAACTTAACAGCTGGCCAAAACACGAGGAACCACAGGGGATGACAACAGGAGACATGAACTGGCAACATGAACAGCTTGAGGACCCACCAGACATGAACAGATCGCAGAAAAAACATAGATGAACAGATCAAGGACAATCCAGAGATGAACAGATGAACCAACAAAGACAAAGGGGAGCACAAAGACTATATAAACACAAGGGAGTCAAGGGTGATTGAACACAGGTGAAACACATTAGAGGGGAGCAGGCAATCACCACACAGAAACAGGACCAAGACAGGAAGTAAAAACATTGAGACACACTCCTTCAGAGGGTGACCAGGAGCCGACTGGGTAACAAGGGCAGGAGTCAGCTGGGCTGCCGACAGAACACGAGGAGCAGGTATCAGCTGGACTGCCGGTTGGGAATCAGGATCAGGTGTTGGCCGGACCACTGACTGGGAACCAGAATGGGGAGTCAGCTGGATCGCCGATGGGACACAAGGAGTAGGTGTTGGCCGGACCCCTGACTGGGAAACAGAATCAGGAGTCAGCTGGGCCGCCAACAGGACAGCAGGAGCAGGATTCAGCCAGCCCGCAATCAGGACACTAGGAGCAGATGCTGGCCTGACCACTGACTGGAAATCAGGATCAGGAGTCGGCAAGACCACTGACTGGGTAACGTGAGTCACGAGTCAGCTGGGCTGCAGACAGAACAGGAGAATCAGAATTCTGCACTGAATGGGTTGTTTCAGTTGGTAGGAGATGTTATTGCATCTCTCACAAACTCAACAACAATCATTATTCCCTCGTGATTGAGTCGTATCTTTTAAGTAATTCAGCATCATTTAAGGTTTCCAAAACACTGTGACGTGGAATGACAGCAGCTCTTTAAGATTCTTTGTGATTGGTCTTAGTTAGTGAGTCCTCTCGAGTGCTTCTTACTTCTCTCAGACTTAGGTGCTACTTTTAGTGGCTTTGCGAATCACGCTTAGTCAGAAAAATGAGTAGTCTATTTTTAGGGGTGTCTCCTAAATCGGCACGTTAGGAGCTACTTTTAGTCTTAAGATGCTTTGTGAATATGGGCCCTGCTGCTTGAATGACACAGAGGACCCAAAACATACTTTTTGATCAACTATATCATGTTATTTTCAAAGGCTTTAGTGCATGATCGGAATGACTAATTAATAGATTCAGGGCTATTTTTTTCTTATTTTTGTAAAATAAAATACATAAATGAATAAATCTTTGAGATAATTGGCAATTCTGCTTTGTCTTGGGCGTCCGGGGCTTTGAGGCCTATGATGTACAGGTTTTTGGCTCGACCGCAACAGCGGGGCTAACCCTGTAATCGCGGAATGTCTGTTACCGACTGGCTGATTGAATTATAGAGTTGAGTGATTATAATTCCACCATTGGTCAGCCGAATGCAACATGACTGAGTTGGAGTTTTCCCATTCGCCATTGCTCTTTCAAAATGAATTGGAACAAACAGTTTCTTTGGGGGAGCATTTATAGCCACCAAGGTTGTTTTTCAAAAAACCACCTAGCAACAAATCTAGCAAATTTTTGGACAAACCTTAGCTACTTTCCATAGAAGAGATACGCCAGTAATGTGAGTAAGAGCTACATCCTCAATTTCACACATTGACCATACGTGGTCCAGCCATATAGACCTAGTCTTGTTCAGAGTACTAAGACCACACCTGACAATATTTGTTAGCAACTTTGTGACCATTACAATATTGTTTTGTAACAGCAAGAAAGTAGGATAAAATTGAGTATGAGATATTTTCTAATATGAAATATGGAATAATTACAAGATAAAGTCTCCTTTTTTTTCTTTGGTGAATGCATACACTTCTCCACTGTGCCACCCGAAAGCTGATGCTGGTCTCAGTCTAACCGCCACTATTAAAGGTGGCTCCATCACTGGTTACTGTCACATAACCATTCAGAAACTCAGTTCAGCATTCGCTGCACAAACTAACAAACTATTCATGTGAATTTCTCTAGAATTAACCTTGTTTTCTGTTTTTACAAGTTTATAAAACACACACACACAACTGCATGACTGTGTGTTAATTCAGACTGAATTTTTTTTTATCCACAATATGGTATGGTGTTATTTTGATCAATCCAACAGAATATGAAGGCATAATAAACTCTTAACTGAATCACATTTGCGACGGGAAGAAAATGCTTTAATAACTGTCAATACACTGCCTTTATTCTCAATTCATCTGTCTCTTTCTGTCTGTCTCCTCCACTGTCGCATTCAACACCAGGATGGACCACTATTAAGCAAGGAAAAACAGCGTAATGCGCCAGTCTGTGTCCGTGTATTTCCTTTCTGTTGCACTATTTGGCAGAGAGAGGCAGGGGCGGGGAGAGAAAGTGAAGTGCGTCACGCTCACAGCAATATGACCGGAAGTGAAGCAATAAAGTAAAATAAAGGTTCGGTCTTTATTTCGTCTTTGGTTTGACCTTATGTTAACTTCCTTCTCGCCTCTTCCATATTTGTTCCCAGTGTATCTCAGGGTTTGTTTTCAGTGTGTTTTAAAACCCTTATTTGCTCAATGTATATGTTTATTAACCTTATAGTGCGTCTAGACTTTTAAAATTCACTGAAGTTGACAAATACAATTAATATATAAATACAAAGCACCAAACTATCAAGAAAAAAAACAAAGTGTGAACACAAATGATAAAAATAAGATTTCCTTAACTAATCTATAATTTTTAAAATGACTGCTTTCATTACTTCATTCATATTTGCCCTTTTGGGATTAATTAATCATTAATCAATTTATTTATTGACTGATTCTACTAAATCTTTTTAGCTCTACTAATCAATCTAAGGTTTTGATGAACAAAAAGCTCCAACCACAACACCTGCTAGAACCATGTCTCGTTTTTACCCTTTTCAGTACTTAGGATATTATATTTGGTGGGAGTATTTTCCCTTTGAAATGTATGTTATACAAAAAGGTTTCTTCCTGCTTTCAGTGTTTGTGCTAAGATAGGCCAAACATGTCCCAGATCGATGCACTGAATGCACAGAGATAAAAGTGATATCCATTTGGCTCTGGGGAAGACAACTGAACACAATAATTTAAAAAATATTGCTAATTTTAGATGTTCCTTTAAAGATGTCTAAAATGAGTGATAAAACGACACGAACCGTCCCTTCTTGTGTTATATATTTTGGAAAATGTATAACAAGTATAATTAGTCTAATCGCAGGCACAAGCTCTTTTATTGTGAAAGGCTTGACCGGACGTCTCACGTTTCCTTGTGTCTAACTTAACTTTTCACGGTGAGATGGCCGAGGAGTCTCTGCTGGTTCCTGTGAAGTCGAAACGGGCTCTGTGGACAGACAGCAGGAGGCGAGAAAACCCGCTGCTGTCCCCTTCGACCTCCATTTTTAAAAAAACAATAACGGTAAGACAGAAACAAACATGCACCTGTCTGTTAGCTAGCTAGTTGGCCCGCAGGTAAACAGCCAAAACAACACACTGAGCGCTCGTTTTGTCAATTGCGTTCTCCCGCCGACGGTTGGTCTTGCGGGGGAGGGGCGGGGGGAGACTTAACCCAGTCTGCTGCTGTCTTTCTGTCTGGGATTTTTCTGCCTTTTCTGCAGAAATGCTGTCGGACAGTCCCCCCGTTGTCCGCTTGTCAAAGACCCCTATCCGCCCCTTTTCACCTGATCTGGAGCTGTAAATAATAGTGAGTGAAAAAAGCGAACAACATGGCTGACGCTGGCCCTGCAGAACCTGCTTGTTCGTTATCAGTGCAGATAATGACAATATATTTTATTTATTTTATTTTTTTTTACCAGTTAGCTAGGCGGTGGTCAAACTAGCATCTCATTTATTGACAGAGAAAAGCAGTTAGAATAAAAGGGAAATAAATAAAAGAAACGGGCTAAAACAGCTGTCAAAGTGTAGACTGAGAGCAGTGAAAACCTTTATTTTTTAACACAGAGCCTGGTTTGGCACAGTTTTTTACATATGCTGCATTTTTCATGATTTCTGTCAATAAAGTAATGAATTAAGTACAGATTTTTTGTAGAAGTTATTGAAAGATGATTTGAATGCTCCAGTTTACTGATAGATACGCCCCCTTTTCCAACTTGTAACGAGATCAAAGCAAAGGTCAACTGGAGTCTGATCCTACAGGGAAATCTTACAACCCACCCAGCGGAAGCTGCCATAGGCATCAGGCCTGACTAAATTACTGCAGAAATTGGTTTAAAAGTTTAAATTTTTCTGCATTTTATAGTTTTAATTTGCTAGCTTCAGTTTGCTTACAATTGTATGTCAAATTAATAATTTGGTAAGCAGCTGAGTACTAAAACAGCCAACCAATCATTCTGCAAAATGATTTAAAGCAGACTGAATTGAAAGTGAAATTGGTAGTAGATTTTTAAGACTGAGATGTGACTTTTCGTAAACATCAAAAGTTTGCACCTGACTTTAATCCAGAGAAAACAGACTGGGGTGCAAACACTTTTTAAATACAGAAACCCGTTTAAAAGAATTGTCAGAGTCACTGTTAAAGTACAAAACACATGTCAGCTTTATTGTACTTGTTATTCCACAGAGCTGACAGTCTTAACAGTTTGGGCAATGCTGGGACTTGATGTGATCCAGATGTTTTAGGGGAGACAGTGAAACATCCTGTATTTGGTACATTTTTCAGTCCAGGGATCCTTACAGTACCAGTACAGTGTGTGTGTGTGTGTGTGTGTGTGCAAAGAACAATCTACCTCTACCCTCAGTTTGGTACGAGACTCATCTTCTGTGGTTCCAGTAAATTGAAGTTACACACTGGACAGAATGACGTTTTGTCGTTCCTGTCCAGCACTGCTCAGGCCCTCATGACAACATGATGACTAATCATGTGTTGCTGAGCAACAGGAGGGAAATCACCACCAGCTGCAGCAAAACACTGCAAAATGTCTCTTGTGCTTATGATAGGTTAGTTTCTTCTGCAGGTAACCAGCAGTGAGCAGGAGTGTTTGAGTCACAACCCATGGAAACCCTGCACCAAACATTTGTTGCACCACTTGAAATTAAGGGTTGAGAATTGAAAATATACTGACACATTTCTTTTCAGTATTTTTTATTGCATTACATTCTTTTAAATTGTGTGCATGTGCTGACTGTGCATGCAGTCTGTTGCAGTTGCTCCTGCTCATTTTTTATTTTTCCAACTTTTTTCTTTCTTCCTTTGTCACTAAGTATTTACTAGTAATTTACTCAAGCTGCACCCTCTCCAAATGTACTAGTAGAGAGAATTCTAGTCTGTTTTTTTCACCGTGGAATTATTTCTTTCATTCAACTACCCTTTTAAATTATGTCATTCAGCTACACTACCATTGCGCAGCAACTCCACGGTTACATTGTTTACACCAAGGACCAGCTGATTGCAATGAAGCCAACTGGCATGGCGACCAGAACAATGAACATCCCTACAGAAATCAGCAGGATAACACACAGAGTATGCAGAGGAGGAATGAGGCAATAAGCGAAGAGTACTGGGTCTAGACAACAGAGACTGATGGAGCATATCTCCCGTCTTCCATCACGGCTATGTGAGATCACTTGACAATAAGATAGATGATCTAGTGGCCCTAGTGAGGAATCTGAGGGACTGCAGTGTTATGTTTTTCACAGAAACGTGGCTACGGCCTTCAGGCGGATCGGACAGACAGGAATAAATCTGAGAGCGGAGAGAAGAAGAGGTGGTGGGCTTGTTGCTTTTATGAACAGATGGTGCCACCCTGGTCACACTGCCATAAAGGAACATTTCTGCAGTCCAGATATTGAACTGTCAGCCATGGGGCTACGTCCACGCTACATCCCCGGACACCGGACTCTTCCACTCTGACTCAGTTTGTGGAGACAGGATCCTGGACTTGCTGTATGTGAGGCCTACCTCGCACATAACTTCTTGCAAAAAGAAGTAGCAATATTCACATTGGAGAAACAGATAAGTCTTGGCATTTTGCCAAAAAAAACAAGCAATAAAGTTTTACATTTTTTATTAAATTTATTGCTGAATAAACCACAGTTAATTTGGGAAGAAATATGCACTGGATCACATCTAATAACCAGCTGAAATACATGAAGGGAATTCAAATGGACAAATTATGAGAATGGTAATTGTGAGATTTTTATCATGAGATTTTTCTGGACGCCTCAAATAGTGGCTAAAATGGGCTTAACATGTTCAAATAGAATATGGTACACACATATTCTGTTTATGACCTAAATTAAGAATATTTTGGGGAGAGGTCTTTAAGTATTTCACCAAAATTTCACAGTCCGAAGGTGGCACTATTGGGCCTAATACCTGAAGGCAATGATGGAAGAGCAAAAAAAAAAATGTTTTATAAATATTGCTTACAGCAGCAATTAAATGTATCATGATTAAGTGGCTGAAACCTGAGTCCCCAACATACAGTATATGGACTGAGAAGGTATGGAAAATTTACCACATGGAACAAATAAATAATAATTCCTTGAGACTCCAAAAAGATATATTTATTTGAATCTGGAGTCCTGAGTTATACTAATAGAGTGATCTGCATGCCTCTACATAATCTGGATCATATATATAGAATTTTTCCCATTTCATCCTATCTGTATGTGCATATACATATATACATACACCCATACCACCTCATTTTCTTCTTTTCCCCTTTTTCCGTGTTAAGTTATTTATAAATAAAGTAGATACAGCTGAAAATGGAAAAAACAACAGACAAAATTGTGAATATGTTTGTACGATTTTAAGTTACTGAAACTGAAATAAAAAAGTTCTTTAGTCTCTGTCTTTTTCTCTCTATGGTTTTGCCGATTATGTCCATGCATCACTAGTTTGTTTCTCAGCAATGAAAAATAAAGAAAAGATACAGCTTTTGGTCACAGGTTGGATGTGGGTTTCAGACTTGGCAGTCAGGCTCAGTTTGGTCAGTTGTTAAAGATGTGGGTACAGGCTGTAGCTTAGTTTTTCTACACAAATCTGCCCTGTTCTTATTTTCACAACTGTTTACTCTCTTTCACAAATCCACAATTTGTTTTTCATTTTTCACCATGAGTTGTAAGGTACAATTTGGTCACTCGCTGGTTAAAAAACACTCACATTTTATCTTCAGTAAAAGAAAAAAGAAATATGTCTGGCAAATGCAGGGCAAGACTTTGGTGCCATTGCTAGATATACATGTATAGTACATATGTACGTAAGCACAACATTTGTTTATTGATTGTTTGTGGCTTATTCATAAAATCTGTCATACAGCTGTGACAAATAAAACAGGGATGGTCTGATGATTCCTTCCTGCTGATGAATAATGCAACCTGCAGTCAGAGTTCAGGGCAGAATGCAATAATGTCAAACAAAGAGGCTTCAGAATCAAAATTCATCAGGCACCTTCACTGACAGAGCAGACTGGCTAACTGTATCAGTCGACATGCCGCCCCCTGCTGTTCAAAACCAGAAACAAACTGAATGTTTTCACTGAAGAGATTCATATTTGACAAAAAATCTTAACTCAAAGTCTCAATGTTAGCTTTTCCAGAGCTTTCAGCTGCATCTCACCGTTTGTTTTTCCTTTCTTAGAGTCATAGTAGCTCAGTTATCATCACATGACTAAAGTATGGAACTTCATATGACAGGTGATATTGTATATATCATTACATTGTATAATTTCACTACAAATATTGAATTTTAACTTATTTTATCATCAGTCACTGCAAGTCACAGAAATAAAACATAACTGTGGCCCTGCAGAATGTTGTCAGATCAGTCATCTCACAGTTTTGTTGAATTGTGTTTTATTGTCACAGGTTTGATCCTGGTTTTGTCCTGCAGACGTGAAGCCCGACTCCTGAAAATCAAGTGCTAAACATCTCATCACTATTGCTGAATACTTGAGACTGGGTAAAACCTTGTTTACTAACTATTAACATATTGCACATGTTAGTGCAACATGGTAGTGGTTGGGGAATTAACATACTAACATGTTTCACAACAAAAGTCATCATGATAACATTGAGAAGTATTTTACATGTATGTTAACATGCTCACTGTAGACATGCTAGCATGCTAGTTCACAAACATTAAAAGCCGTCTAAACAGTCAGTCTGTAATGGAAATGTTTCATGTAACTGACGCAGTGGGAAAGTAATGATAATGCTTACAAAAACGTGAATGTTCTCTTCAGTAGAAAACTTTTCTTTGTCCTTCCTGATAACTCTCCCGCTGTTTAAGACAGCACCTGATGCTGCCTAGCTGCTACTTTGTGTGGAGCTTTTTTTTCAGGGCACGGTCAGATTATAAGAGAGTATAAGAGAGAGAAAGGTTTAAATAAGCTTCAAAGACAACTCGGTTTCTTGATTCTTATTTCAGATTTCCATTTCACTGTTGTAGATGAACTTTTATTGGAAAAAATACAGTCTAAAATAGGCAAGTGAAGAATAGAGATTAATAGAGTGAATAATAAATGTATATGAATAATGTGAATAAATAATGCTTTGTTGTTCCTCACAGTAGATATTTTTCTCCCTCTGTTGTTTCAGCCCTGGACAGGTTTGTGTTGTAGCTGTGTGGCTGGCAGCCTGGCTGCCTCCCTGCCTCCAGATGAATGAAGAACACTCCGGGACACAGGGACACAGCTGATACAGGTCCGGGGTCACCTTCGGGTCAGGACACGCAGCTAATAACATGTTGTACATTTAACTTGCAGTCTCTCCATGGTGGTAGTATTTGTTTTCTGGTTGATTTTAATTTTATTTTTAAGAAACTCAGCTTGAGTTGGAGAAAAAACATGTAAAACTACAGCACCACTTGCATGAATTGGAAAATGGTCAGTAATAGAAGTTCCAAGCAGATGGCATTTACTATGGTACAGTGTGGTCCTTTTAAAGTGTCCACGAACACATGCCTAAAGAGCTCTGCTCGAAACTGTTTTACTGCACAACAGTGTTGACAGAAAAATAAAGTTGACTAAACCTTACATGTGGTGGCTTATCTCTCAGCTGTACGTTTAAGTCTCTGGAAGTTGACTTTTACCTTGATAGTATTTAATGTCAAGGTAAAAATCTGCCTCTGCAGACACGCTACAGGTGAAAAGACACTAACTTCTGTCTCCACACGTTATTGTAGTTTGTCTGGCAGATGGTTTTTAGGATGGCCCATGGTCAGATTTTGTTTGTCTTTTTAATCACCTATAATACCCCACCCCGTAACACTGCTATATTGCTGATATTGGCAGAGCTAAAGACTAAATTGGTGGGGTGACAAACAATTGCTGGAAAATAAAAATAGCAATATTCCTTATATTCAGCCATGGTCACATTTAGCATCTATGTACCAATATATTGTATATAAATATGGAACTTGTGTAAGTAATATTTGTTCATAGAGCAGACAGTATAAAACAGTACTGTGTAAGACAGTGTGCAGTTTTTTACTTTTATTAAAATGCTTCTAAAGATGGTCAGCTGTAATATAAAGTATTCAGGATCTGTAGTAAACTGACTAGAACACACAAAACCATCATCATTATTTTTGGCAGAAAGTTGTAATTTGTACAGTGTTTGATAAATGTGATGTGATTTGTTTTTCTCCTCAGGGCATGCAGGTGTTTCTGCAAATATGATGAAGAAAAAGAATCCCCATAAGTGAGTTAAGATGATAAGCATCATTTACAGTACTTAATTACAAATTTCCTATATCAGGAAACATGAGAAACATGAGATTAGAATAATCCAATAATTCCCACATAAAGGCATCAATCAGCTCAAAGCACAAACATAGGCTCAAAGCAGATAATGTTGACTGTTGTTTCATCATTGTGAAGGAAACATAAGAGTAGTCTGGGTCCGACCACCAAAGTTCTGTCACAGCCTCGACGCAACATCGTCGGCTGCAGGATCCAGCACGTGTGGAAGGAGGGAGGAGGCCATGTGATCTGGAAAGGAACAGTGCTCGACCAGGTAATCAAAGAGTTGAGTTCACGCAGACACAGAAGTTGTTTTATAGTCACGTTTGATATACTGTCCTACCAAAGGCAGGCAGTCCATATTAAACATATGGTGTTCGTTCTGTCTGCATACACCTATGCTGAGCTCTGTATCTTCACTGCTACACTAGTGTCTGCTTTCAGCAAACTAAAATGTGTATTGTTGTTGTGGTACATGATTAAAGAGGGAAACATTTGTGGATAGAGGTGCAAGAAAAACAAGTGTTTTCAACTGTATGTATTTCAACCAGGTGCCAGTGAACCCGGCTCTCTATCTGATAAAGTATGATGGTTTTGACTGTGTTTATGGTCTGGAGCTTCATAAAGACGAGAGGGTTCAGGGACTGGAGGTGCTCCCTGACAGACTGGGTAAGACTGAACTGCAAGCTGAATCACACTGACCGACCACAAAATATAACACACTGAATGATAATAAATTAGATTGTTAATGCTGGTAGACCTCAATAACTTGCTAACATGTTACTAACATGTTACTAACATGTTACTAACATGTTACTAACATGTTACTAACATGTTAGCATGTGGATCAGGATGACTAACAACATCTCCTCTGGCGCTTCCCTGTGAACAAACTTATAATTTCTTGTCCAGATAGTGGTAATGATGCAATAATTGCAAGGCGCGCTAACATGGTATACATATTTCTGTATATGTATGTATGTATATGTATATATGTATTATGTATTGATATTAGTATTTATTTTCATCCTTGTAGCTAAATCCCGTCTGACAGATGTCAGCCTGGCAGATGCCATGATAGGTAAAGCAGTGGAGCACATGTTTGAGACGGAGGAAGGTCCGAAGGAGGAGTGGAGGGGGATGGTGCTGGCCCGAGCTCCCATCATGACCACCTGGTTCTATATCACCTACGAGAAAGACCCGGTCCTCTATATGTACCAGCTGCTGGACGACTATAAAGAAGGGGACCTCCGCATCATGCCTGACTCCAGTGAGTAAACTTTTTTTTAGAGGTTATACTACTACTATACTTATTTGTTCCAGGCAGTTAACTTTTCGTAGGGTGTTTAAATCCTTGAGGGTCGTTGAGGTGAGTCATTGAGATACCATAACCTGGAGGACTGAGAATCTGCACATGCTCCTTTTGTATGTCTTGAACATTTGGATTATATCTGGGTAGTCATTTTATCCATGTTAAAGGCACCCAGCTACGGCTGTGTGAAAATTCTGCTGTTTAAATGTATTATTCTCAGCTAATTGTAATTAAAAACTATCAGAATGAGTTGAATTCTGATGCCTTACAAAGGAACACTTATATTTTATCATCACATTGTTTATTCATTTTTCATTGATATTTGCTCTGATTGTTTATTATTATTTCTGTATTTTTATTTTTATTAATTGTATTGTAAATGTGTTGTTATCTAAATGTATTAGTGTTTATTTTTAGTAAGTTTTTCATTTCATGTTTTCAGTTTATTTGACTGTTTAGTTGACTTACTTATAGATATATATAGATCTCCTGTATCCCTGTGTAAGATGGCAAACATGCATTTTCCAAAATTGTTCCTTTAAATCTGTCTTTGTTTTTCTCTGTTTTAGTAGAAGCATAAAAACCAGGTAAGTTTGACATAAGATCAGAGGTAACATCTCTCTTTCCGTGTCTCTGTAGACGACAGTGTCCCGACGGAGAGGGAACCTGGTGAGGTGGTCGATAGCCTGGTGGGTAAACAGGTTGAGTACGCCAAAGAGGATGGCGGCAAACGAACGGGCATGGTCATTCACCAGGTGGAGGCAAAACCCTCCGTCTACTTCATTAAGTTCGACGACGACTTCCTCATTTACGTCTACGACCTAGTCAAAACTTCGTAAACTAAGTGGATGTCCTAAGCCACCAAGACAGAAACAAAAACACACCTGAAGCATTTGATCCAGCGCTCATCCTTCAGATCATTAAATACAAAAATAAACTCAAAAAAAGATTTCTTGTCGCGGAAGAACACAGGATAGATACTTTTTGAGGGGGCTTGGTTAAGTTGAAGCATTTCATCTATGACCTTAAATTCTTAAAATAAAAGAAATAAATTAGTCATGGTTTTACATTACCCTCAAAAGATCAAACTTTTTGAAGCCCCTTAATAGTTTCATGAAAAACAGAAAGCTATCCAAAAATTCTATTTTACTCAAGGAAAATATTGAGAAAGTTGAAGCGAGATGAAGGCTCTTTAGAATCTCACATTTTAAACAAAAATTTGCTGACCCTAAAATCCTCCTCCTCCTTACACCTAAAGAAACTAAACCTTAAAATTCACTCTTAGTGTCTGATTTCATCCAGTGCGCTGGTTGCAGAGAAAAATTTTGGTCTTGGTGATAAGTGTCTCAATGAACATGTCACTGAAAAGTGTGACAGCAGCCATCTCTTCTGTGCTACTCCTGATGGAAAATACCAAACCGAAAGTCTTTAGAGATTTCTTGTCATATTTTCAATTAACAAATCTAGCTGCAGAAAAGTGAGCAGACTCCTGGTGAAGTGAAGTGTGGAACTGGTTGGTGGAAGGGCCTTCAAAAAGAAAGACTAGAAGAAGGTGAATTCTTGGACCAGAAAAACAAATAATTGCTATCATGACGGAGAATGAGCATGTGTTTTGTTTTTGGGACACTTTAAGATAGGAACAAACAATACAGCTCACTGTCACATCCAATAAGGATTGGCATTACCACGGTGTGGGAGCCCATTTCTGCCGGGAAAAAAAAATGATATAACAGATGAATAGTTAGAAATGACAAAACAAAAATACTCATGGAAAGTCAAAATTACAACTTTCTAAATGAAAATGGTGAGATAGTTTAAACAATGAAGGAAGTCAAAATTATAATATGTGAAGTCCAAAGAACCTGTGTTATGAGTTTGACTACTTCAATCTCAAGCTTTTACTGATGTCTCCCATTTTTCAGTTAAATCACGTAATTTTGACTTAATATTTCACAATTGTGACAAAGTAAGCCAATATTTTTACTTTCATAATGTTGAATTAGTTCATCTAAGTTTGCATTAGTATGTCAAACTTTTTACTTATGTCATAATTATGACTTAATTTAGTAAATCTTAGTTTTGGTTTAGTAAATCAAAATGACTGTAAAAACCAGTCAGACCTTTGACTTCTAATCCCTTAAAGTTGACTTGCCAAGAGTAATTGTATGTTTGCTATTCCTAACATATCTTGTCTTTCCCGTGGCGGAAATGAGCTTCCATGCAACTGAGCTTCATAAGACAGGAAGCAAAAGGAACCAGTCTCAGTTAAAAGTTAAAGACATCTGCGGGTCGATTAATAATAATAATAATAATAATAATAATAATAATATCGATAATAAACACTAAACAATAAATAACAAACTTCAACACAAAGGATCATCTCTGGAGCTATTCAAATAATCAAAAAAGTCGTTGGAAATATCTCAAAACCTAATTTTCCCACTTTTGTTCAATTGGAGGTTGACTGGAGTTGGATTCTGTCCCACTTGTTGTATAGAGCAAAACAAGACAGATTGCTTCATCACATAGTGTGCTACTTTTACAGACTCCATTTCACCAACTTCAACTGAACATTGATGAAGATCAACAGATCTTCATCTAAAGGCATCTGCACTTAAAACCTTTTTTTTTGTTTTTGCTTTCATCATTGCCAAAAACCCCTTCCTGTTGTGAAGTTGTTTGACGTTAAAGACAATCAGACAGCTTTCTTGTGATTTCACTAAAGCCTTTGGAATTGCTCTTGTGGTGTTTTTTCTAAATCATCTTTGAATGAAGGATGGAGAAACAAAATTGAAACTTGGCCAAAGCCCTTTCTGTCCTTGGCAATTTGTTTTAGTGTTAAATTGTTTGTTGTAGATTGACAGGCACCCAGATCTACAGTTTCATGAGTTCTCCACAGTTCCTCCATTTGAACTTGGAACACAGTGATGTATTCTAAATGTCATAATTTATGAAAATACAAAGGATTTGAGGAGCTAAGGAAGAGATGAGAAGAATATTCTCTGGACTGTTGAATGCTTAATGGCAGAATTGGAACTGACAAGAAAAACAAGTCTGCTGTAGCAATACAGTCAGGTTTTTAGTGTGGAAGGCTTCAGTTAGACAGTTAAGATGTTCAGCGTTGGAAGCATGTGAATCCAGTTTAATACTATGTGTTGGTTGATAAAATTATTACTGAAACAAGTATCCCAGTTTGTATTTACACACAAACCAAAAGATTATGGACTTGTGGTGTAGATCTGACATTCTCCTGGCCTGAAGAAAACACAAGTGTCTGTCAGACGTCCATGAAGATGATCTGGTCTGCTCCACAGCATTTATGCAGTAAGACTGGACACGGTCGGTTGTGTTTAGTATGTGAAGAGATTAAGAAGCAGTGAAGGTTTAAATTTCCTTTTTCACAAATGTACTTCTCATTTTATTTGGATCTACTCAAGACTGAAGGTTTTCATAAACTTGTGTTCAATTCTGATTTGTACTTGTAGTTTGAGCGTTAATAATTGATTGAAACTTGCAATTGGAATGTAGTGTAAGGTTAGAATCAAACTGTTTTTACTGACCAGTGACTGATATCCCAAATAGAGTTGCCACTTTCAGTGTTTTGTCAGCTAGCTACATTTTTAAAAGAGAAAAGAACCCTCAAAGAGCCTTTATCAAAGTCAAAAAACCTCAAACATGACTTATTGGTTCATTAAAGGATGATTGTGTCATTCAGGTTTTTTTAGGTTTTAAAATGCAACAGCAACTGGAACATCTTCGCTGTCGATTTCCTCTCAAACTGTAAGAATAAAAGAGAAACCAGGAAAGGTTGTTGAGCCATGCATTCTGGGGGAATGTCTTTAACATATTGGATGGCTCAACTGAATCGGTGCACTGAACAAGTTTTTATGTAAAACTTTCAGTCTGTGTGCTTCCTGTGATATAGTTAGTTGCCGAGGCAGATTGCAGCTCTTATTATAACCGCACTTAAAAAAAAAGGACTGTCCAAGAGATCTTAAAGTTTCTGCGCTTGTGTATCTGTTTTCCTTTTCTTTAACGAGAAATATGATTGTGATCATCTCAGCAGGCACTATTTTAATTAATGAGATAATGTGTCGTTACAAAGACTTGTTTCACAGTGACGTTATGTCCAATTCATCCAGTTCATTTCACTATATTAATGAAAACAGATTATTGATGTTTATGTTGGAATGACATTGGCCTTCTATCATCCTTCTGCCTTGTTATTGTTTTTGTATGTTTCAAAATGTATGTTAATAATTTTTATTGTTAATGCAAAACTGGTGTGGTGTGCTTTGTTTTCTTTGCACCATGGTTAACCTTCAAGCATTTGACATCCGGGACTGTTCTGTTGATGTCAGCAGTTAGGAGGGGTTTGCTGTTTGCAGAGGTTGTGAATTGAAACTGGAATTATATTTCAGCGAAAGAAGGGGAAGTTAAAAAAAACAACTATAGAAAATATAAAAGGTGATTCAAGATCTAATCCGTCCAATGTTTAAATGAATAAAAGGAGAGAGAGAGCTGTAGGATTAGCAGCTGTGGCCAAAGACATGGAAGGGAGAGGATTCACACTGGGATAGAGTAACTCACCACACTCCTGTACCCTACACACTCACACAGCAAATCAACAAAAGGGATGCAAATAAATAGTGAAGGAAGTGCAAAATTTACCAAACACACTATTATGGAAGGTGGTGAAGCACAGGTGAGGAACTCTACCACCAAACCGTCCACCATCAGGCCAGCCACGCTCACTGCTGTACCTACAGTACTCGTACAGGGACAGCAAAACACGATCCCAGCAGGGGTATACACTCTTGGATGAAATAATTAAATCAATGCCAGGAGGGCCAACAGTGTACAAACAAAAGAAACAACTAATAGAAAACACCAAATGAACTAAAGGCTAAGTGCAAAGCACTGTATCAAACAACAAAACTAAGCAAAACCGTTAACAGACAGTTAAACAAAACACAATTACTAAACTAACAAAATAACCAAACAGAACATATATGGAGCAGCGACAGCACTCTACAGGCTCAACAGGCAGCAGAGAGAGAGAGCGCAGCAGCATCAGGGTAAATATATAGCCTTCCTTAAACAATTAAAACCAGGAAGTAGACTTGACTAAACCCTATGGTGACCTGGAAGGGATAGCCCACTACCTGCTACAGGTTAATGCACAGTCTGCCCTGGTGTACTTGGGACATGTGGTTAGCAGCCAGGGAGTCTCACCTGATCCCGACAAAGTGGCAAAGCAAATCCATGCAAATCCATGCATTCCTTGGTTTTGTGGGATATTACAGGCATTTCATACGAAAAACTTGCAAAAATTGGTAAACCCCTTAATGAACTCTTAGCTGGCACCAGTCTCAGCTGAGGGTGGCCCTCACTCACTATTAAGCGGACTGATCAATGTGTGGCAGCTGTCCAGCAGCTCAATCAAGAGCTTTTCCATCTCCCATTTTAGCATATGCAGATTACACAATGCCTTTTATTGTCTAGACTGATGCCAGTAATTGTGGGCTTGGTGCTGTCCTGGCTCAAGAACAAGATGGCCTTGAATGGGTCATTGCATATGCTAGCAGGAGCCTTCATCCACTTGAATGCAATGACAACAGCTAGAATTCCTTCAAACTAGAATGTCTTGCTATGAAGTGGGCAATAGTCTTTGATGTAAATGTAAAAAGCATCCAGTCTACCCATCCACGTTACAGAGCGGACCTGACACAATGTGAAGCTATCCACGACATCAATCAGTATGATGGCTAGTTGTGCTAGTTAATGCAAGTCAAGAATGCATGTCAAATATATGTCATGGCTAGCATTTTATTAATGTGGTGACTAGTTATGATGTGTGTGTGTTAGCAAAGTTTTGCTCAAGAACATGCACCTCTCTCTCTCTCTCTCTCTCTCTCACACACACACACACACACACACACACACACACACACACACACACACGCCCCTCACAGTGACACCCTAGAGGCAAAATATCAGCTAAATAAAATTTGTTTATTTGACTACAGTAAATAGCATCAGCAGTTCCAGCTTAGTTCATGAAAGTACATTAGCCAGTCTTATGAATATTTAATGATGATTTTATGATATTTAAGGCCTAGTAATAAATAACTAGAAAAGTAGTGTATCCATCACACACATTTCAGTCTCTACAGAGGACGTTACTTTTAGATTCATTCATGTTGTAGAGAATTATCCTAACTCTGACCTCAGTCACTGCAGGTATACCTCAAAAAGCTCTTTGAAACTAAGAGGACAAGCCAAAGTGACCTCACAATGATGGTTTCGAACCTAAATTTGTCCCCACGACCATAGCAAGACATGCATACACACATGTACATGCCCTAACAGAAGTTGATCTGCAATAAACGCAGACACACAGTCCCCTCTGTCTCCTTATGCGGTCAAAAGCTTTTAACCCTAGAACACTATCGCTCAAATTCAAAACACCATCATTAACGCCGGGTGATTTTTACCCGAGATAATACACTCAACTAGAAAATTCCAGGGAAATTTTGAGTGCCACGGGGGCTACTGCCGGGATGAGTACATGATTTATTTCCAGTGTTCAAAAGTCACCCTGATCATATTCTGGTTTTGAGAAATGTCTTGATATAAAAGACTCTGATATAAAACAATGTCACATCCCTCCATCATGTATTATGTGGGAAATATCTCATATTCTGTGTTGTTTTTTTTAATAAAACAAGAGGCAACATGTCTACAAACTGGCATTTAAAGGGTTAAAATCCTGAAAACTAATAAACATTTGGTAGGTTTGAGCAGAACTGAAGTGGTTTAAGAGATGTATGCAAAAAAAAAGCAGAAAAAAATATTGATATATGATGATTTTATAGCATTTTCTTTGTGTGTCCTTTTTTGGACGCGAGGAACCCCAGAGGGTACAAAATGTGTTACCAGTGTATAATAGACCTGTAACAGTAACTGACATTAGATTTTAAAAATATGTCAAAAAAGACACTTTCTTGCAGAAATCCATACCTTCAGCTGTAACACAGCCAAAATGATCATCAAATCAAAAAAGAAAAGTGAAGAAAATGTCCAAAAAAGGACAGAGGGACCCCTGAGGGTTAATAAATCCCATCAACCGCTATTTAAATTACCACTATTATGTTTTTTTCTGTGCTAAATTTAACATTACTGGGGAGGAGAGCAACGCGACTAGAAGTGACAGCGAGAGAGGGCTAGTAGCTTCTCCTCTCCTGTCTCAGCGGAGACCGTCACAACTTCATTCACTCTTTTAACAAAACAAAAAAAAAGCAACGAAGGAAGCAGTAAATGGACTTACATATTTAAGACCTAACTAAATGTAATTTAAGACCTAACATGCGGCTAATGTAAAGCTAGCAGAGCTTGGAGAGTTGGTTATCTGGTTGCTAGGCGCACGCGCGCACGCACGCACACAGGTCAGGAGCTGCCATTGCCATGGCAATGTGAAAATCTGCCCAGAATTTGGCTTCTACATGGCTTCAAACAACTGCAAATTATGAGAAAACCGTTACTTCTTTTCATAAACCAAAAAGACCGTGCCAGACACTGAAGCCAGAAGTTTCTTACAGTCTCTATTTTATTCAGATATTCCTTAAAATGAGTGAGTAAGCTCAGTGCGAAGACAGAGAGAGATTCTTTTGAAAAAAAAAAGATGATTACATTAGGTGTCAATGAGAGTGAGACAGGTATTGCTGCCGGACTCGGCACCCCTGTTTAAATTTTGTGCAGACCCTGCCTGTCAAAGTTACATTTTATGAATCCCAACAACTATGTCTACATTTTCAGAAAGAATTATTTGTTTCCTTTTTACGGTTTGGCCGCGAGCTCGAGTTAAAAATAAAAATAAAGGTTATTTTTTACTGCTTCACGCACTCTAGCCAACTGACGCTTTCACTCTAACTTTGAAGAAAAAGTGATTTGCACTCCTCCTTTGAGTGCTCACAGTGTGAAAAGTTTACATGTTATGTAAAAACAGTTCCTGTCTTTTTGAGAGAGCAGAAGTTTTCCTCCGTTTTATAGTTTGAATCACATTTCTACGTGCAGGTATGAGAGAGCTGGGTGACTCAGAAAAAAGGTGCAATTTTGTTGAAAAAAGGTGGGTTTCTAAAGAAAATTCCAATGCATTTCTAATGCATTATTTATTCCCAGTTTTTTGGGAATAACTTTGGGAAAAATTTGAATTTTAACACCAAAAGTCATAGCACCCATTGCGGGATCAAGACGCACGTCTTGATCCCGCCCGGAGCTGAGCACCCGTGGCACTAATAAAAGGTATTTGTCATCAAAATATATCAAAACATGACAATACATGACAAATTTGAGTAGTGTTCTTTTATTTTAAACTGTGTCATGTCTAACAAAATGAAAGAAAAGCATCATGAGGGGACCATATAAAATTACTCCAAAATTACTAAAAAATTAGGAATTTGGGAACAAAAAATCCCTAAAAAAAAAAATAATGAAGATGGAAACTTGGTTTTTGGTCCACCCATTCCTGGGATAATTGAGACTTCCCTGGTGAAGGCTCAGTGTCCTTGGCGCACAAATAGCTGCAGGAGAGAGAAACAAAATATGTCATATTTTGAATGGGTAAAAATGACCAGCTGACTAAAATAACTTTATCATAATATGAATTCTCTTGGAAATCCCGACTTTGTGATAGTTATTCATAACCACTGCACTAAATAAAGACAACATGCACTTCCAGGACCACGCTTACTTACCTTATTCCTTACATGCATATAAGGCCTTCTCTGCAGGTAGTTGTCATCTCTCTTCATTGCATTCTCCTTGTGTCTGATCCATGAGTTTATCACACCAGCGTTTATCATGCCATAGAACACGAACAGGGGCCATCTCTTGGTCTTTCTTCCACAGCCATAGTGAGCACACATCTGGTCGAAAGTATCGACATCTCCCTTTGTTTTGTTGTAAAACTCAATCACCTCAGGCTTGTGAGTGGGTCCAATGCTTGGTTGTGTGTGCATGGATGATATGAGCAGGACAACCTTCTTTTTTGAAGCTTTGTCAGGGAGGAAGGACACCAAGGTTAGTTCTTTGGTGAAGAGAAATGCAGTGGTGCCTGGTGTGCGATTTTCTTTAACTTTCATCAATTGGGGGATCTCCTTTTTGTTTGCTTTTATTGTCCCCACAAGGGTCATGCCACAGTTCTCCAGCAGGTCAATCGCCAGTGGCACAGAGGGGAACCTGGGTAGAATCCACCTAAAACCTACTCTACCTTCTATCGCTATTGCTGGGTGAAAATCACCCAAACATGTGCCTGTAGGAAAAAGTGTGTTTTGGATTAGGAAAACACCCATGCCATCAAAGATGTCAAAGACAATGCTGAAGCTTCCCAGAGACCCATGACACTCATATAAACGCAGCATAATGAAAATCACATACATTTATTTGCTCGGGTGAAAACCACCCGGCAATGGTGTTCTAAGGTTAAGATGAAACTTGTGTTTGAAAATTGAATCACACAGGGAAAACTACAAGTCCTATTGAAGAGATCACCTCACTTCAGCTGTCCAAAGGCTTAATTAAAGAGATTGATATCTTATATGTGTACCTGAACCCTCAACTCTGTTGAGTGCAAGAGCGTCAGAGCTCAGTTTTACATGGAAGTCTATGGGAGCTTTGGACAGCCCTCTCTGCACTTTAGGGGGATTTCCTTAAAAAAATGTAAAAGATATCAGAATGAGACCAAAACTGGGTGATACAGGATTTTTGATATGAAAATAGTCAGTGAAGGGGGCGTCGAGTAGCTCAATTGGTTGAGCATCCGCCCCATGTGCAGAGGCTACAGTCCTCGCTCCTTTGCTACATGTCATTCCCCCTCTCTCTGCCTCCCCATTTCCTGTTTCTCTCTACTGCACTATCAATAAAGGCACAAAAAGCCCCAAAAAATTACTTAAAAAAAAAAAAATAGTCAATGAAGGTTGATAATTGTGGGATTTAAAAAGATTTTGTCTGACTTTTTTTTTAAGGAAAATTTTCAGGGATTTGTCAGTTAGACTTCGCAGTTAGCTCCACTTAGCCAGTGGAGCTGTGCCTAAAGTAAGACAGCATACATCGCTGAAGACGATGATCACAGTCCTCTACACTGAAGTTACAACAACACCATACCAAGCGAGTGAGAGAGAGGGAGAGAAAGGGAAGCTAGTGCTAACTGCTAAGCTAAAGTAACTAGCAGATCTGAATAGCATGTAAACAACTGCTGAGATAGTGAAAGTCCCTAAAGGGAGCAGAGAGCTCTGACTGCTGGAGCAGAACTAGTGTAAGTTTAAATGTACAGCAGGTAGTCAGACAATGTGATGAAGAAAACAGCAACATTAGCTGTGTTCGGAGAGAGCATCAATAAATCAATAAACTTTAACATTAACAGAAACTGACTGGAGAAGGGACACCACACTGACGTGTCAGCACATCAACACTAGTATTAGTGAAAAGACATCAGTACAAGTAAATCACTGTGTAAAACTGTTCTCAGATAAAAGAACAAAGAGCAAATCAGTTAAAATGTTTCTGAACTGCATTACATTTTGAAAATTGGGGGGTAAAACATGTTATTGGGTGATCATAATAATATATGATAAAAATATAAAATTAAAGAACATCTTAAAGTTACCAGATATATCAGTTCCCGGGTGAGAACAGCAACGAAATCAACCAATTAATTGTAGTTAGGCATGGTGATGAGGGATGGTGTGTGTGTGTGTGTGTGTGTGTGTGTGTTGGGGGGCATGCAAATACAAGCACACATACATACATGGTGCTGATTTGATACATGCTCTTACAGGGGTAAGAGTTAATGAGTCAAGTTAGCAAATAAGAATCAGCTTTGTCCATTTCTGCCCGGATACTCCGTTAGTAGCACCTGCTGAGACCTGAGACCTGCTGTTTGCTATCAGCTTCTGAATTTGTATTGCAGCCTATGGGAGAGCTGCCCTGGTGGTTGAACCGTTCCCGTAGCTCAAAGATCAAAGTAAATTCATTATGTCTGCTACTGTATTTACTGTTGTACTGACCAGTCTAATCTCTCCCTATGACCACTTACTTGTAAACAGCTCTCTGCCTGTGTGTGTGTGTGTGTGTGTGTGTGTGTGTGTGTGTGTGTCTGTGTTTGTAAACATCACAGAGATCAAAGAGTCTTTTAACGAGCTGGTTTGAACGTCTGTGTCTAGTTTACAGACACAGAGCTGACACAGATCTGGGTGTGATTTGGGCTCAGCTTTTTGTGAAAAAACTGCAACTCCTACCAGAACCATGAGCAGACCATGACGGGCACAAGACCTTCGTGCACAGATTGTGTGGCTTTGGTGTTTCTAGAGCCAAAAATGTGGGGAGTTACAAGAAAGAGTCACTTCTGCTTTTCTCTGGAAATCAGCTCATGAATTTGTATTGCAGTCAGTGGGAGAGGTGGAGGGTACTCCCACCGCTTTAAGGCTCACTATTCAAATTCTTTAAGCCTCTGTGCTTAGGTAGACACTTTCTACGAAACAGCACAAATTTTTTGACTACCAAGGAAGTCGTGATTTGTGAAGACTGAAATATGTGGCCGTGAGGACGAGTTAAACAAAATTTTTTCAGAGCAGTCCTAGAGCTTCTCCCACCCTAGCAATGATGTCATCCACTGTAGCTCTGAAAGTTCTGTGCAATACACACCCATTATAAAGTCTGAAACGGTCTAAAAATGACTCAAAACGTAAATTGTGATTTTGTGTAAACTGTAATAGTTGTAAAAATACAGATTTAACCCAAAAGAGTCTCAAGTCTTGTGACCTGTTTAACGTTTCAACCATTTTTCCATGTTGAGGTATAGTATAGCAGTAGTGCTCCAAAAAGGGCTGGGTTTGGTCATTTTTTTACCAATTAGGTTGCCATGGTTACTCAAATCGCTAAGTAAGTCATAGTACACCATTCTCAATCGAGCCGCATGCATCCATGTATATATATTGTCTGGGTTTTCTCAAAGCTGCAGGACTAGTTACGCACCAAAATTTTGATACGGAAGATGAATAAGACGAACTAGGAAATGCATTTCCTGCTGAAAATGCCTGTGAATGCTGAGAGCTGAATGAGATCACTGAAGCCATGCTGAAAAAGCTGAAGCAACTGCTGAAGCAATGCTAAAGTAGCTTAAGCAACTGCTGAAGTAATGCTAAAGCTCAAGCAATGGCTCAAGATTAAAAGCAGAAATTTTAAGCTGGAGGTTGAATGGTATGAAATGGTTGAAAAAGGCCTACGTTTTTGTTGGAAAGTGTAACAAACTCACAGAACATATACAAAATGTGAAAAACAGAAAAACATGTTAGTTGAAAGCTAAATGGCCTAAATTGGCTGACAAAAAATCTAAGAAAGAAGAAATGTCACACCTGAAAGAGATTTCTGACAGTGCTTTGAAAAGTCCATTAGCTGCAAAATCTGAGAACTGAAACATGTTGCTGAAACACTTGAAAGCCAAATTATTTACCGCCATAGGTGGAAGTAGGAATGGAATTCCTTAAAAATATAAAGAAGTAATCAATTCTATTAGTAACAGAAAGATGAACTACATCCTAAATAGAAGAAACTTTAATTTAAGATATGAATAAGCTGAAAAATCACTTAAGAGCTGGCAGTCTGAGAGTATTTCTCAAGTAGTTGAATTTCAAAGACGTTGAAGTTTTGAAGGAGTTGAACATCGTCTCCTTTTACTTACATTGTACAAATTGCAAAAAAAGCTTAATATTTCAAAAATGATGAAAAGTATCAAAAACTTGAGGAAAGGATACATCTCCCGAAGAAGCTGAAAGTTTTGATAGTTGAACAGTTTATGTAGCACAAAGTATGCAGGAGTAGTTAACAACCGAAAGAAAGTAAAAGGAGGATCTGGAGTATAACACCAGTGGAGCAGGTTAGATTCAATATGTCTACTGCTGTATTTACTGTTGTTCTGTCCAGTCTGAATACATACCCATCATAGACTCTAGAATGATCTGAAAAAAACTGAAACTGAAAAGAAATTAAAACTGTGATAATTCAAAAACTACACAAGATATCAAAAAGTTGAATAGTTTTAATAGCTGAATGTTTTGTGAACAAGATTGTCTCCATTCATTTGAATGGGGAAAAAATTGCAGAAAAATCGTAATATTTTGAAAGTTATGAAAACTAGAAAAAAGTTGTATACATCATATAATCTACAGAACAAGCTGAACTTTTTGGTAGTTGAATGGTTTTTGTACGAAAAAGTATGAAGGAGTAGATAGTAGAGACCATAGAAAGGCAGAAGAAGTAAGAATGAAACTTTTCTTTATCTATGAAAAAGGTAGCACTTGGAAACCACTGATTAAAGGTTATCCACCAATCAGAATGAGCTCCAAAGGCAATCCACCAATTACAATATATGTACTGTGGAGTCAGTTATATTGCAAACTGAAATTAACAACCAAATATTTCCTGAATAATATTGTGCCTATCTGCCCACCTGCCTCTGTCCGTCTGTCTGATTATCTGCCCGTCTTTCTGTGTACCTTTCAACCTGTCTCCTGTTTGTTTGTATGCGTGTCTGGCTGTCGCAGACACAAAATGAAAAAATGAGGCTGAATAATAACTTAATTTCCAAGTCTTGTAAACAGTTTAAATTTTGAATCAAGTGTGTAGCAGAAATTATGCTCAAGTAGTTGAATTTCAAAGACATTGAAGTTTTGAAGGAGTTGAACATCGTTTCCATTCACTTACATTGTAAAAATTTTTTAGAAAAAGCTTATTTCAAAAATGATGGATAGTATCAAAAAGTTGAAGGTAAGGATACATCTCCTGAAGAAGCTGAACATTTTGATAGCTTATTGATAGTTTATGTAGCACAAAGTATGCAAGAGTAGTAAACAACCAAAGAAAAGGAAAAGGAGGATCTTGAGTATAACACCAGTGGAGCAGGTTAAGTTCAGTATGTCTGCTGCTGTATTTACTGTTGTTCTGTCCAGTCTGAACTGGTATCTCCGTCTGTGAGTACTAACTTGTAAACAGCTTTCTGTCTGTGTTTGTATCTGTGTGTACGTGTATGTATCTGTTTGTGTGCGTGTGTCTGTTTGTGTGTCTTTCTCTCTGTCTGTGTGCCTCTCTCGTCTGTATTTGTGTGTGTTTCTGGGTCAGGTAGAATGACAAACTGAAATTAAAGCTGTAAGCAGCGATGAATGGGCTTTTGAACTCCTGCGCACCTCGGGGGGGGGGGGGGGGGGGGGGGGGGCTCACAGTGCGCCATCTGAAGCAGTTGCATATCATAACACACATTTTTGTGCCTTATGCAGTGTGTTTCCAAATCTTAAAACTATAGGTGTCAAGTACTCCTGCCAAGATGTTTTATGAGGAAATACTATTCTATATAGACTAATATACTATTTTTTAGCCATTTTTCCTTAAAACATGGCAATTTTGCATACATTTAATACATGTCCGTATCAAACAACTTGACATGTAAATGTAATGTTTTTTATCAAACCTTTATTATTGTCAGGATTATATGTGTGTCCCTATTTACATAAGATATATTAAAAAAAAATAAAAACACACTTCTATGTAAAAATTTAATGATTTGTGTCCTTCATTTGAGATTTTTGACATGTTTTGCCTATAAAGAATGTACTTTTACTTTAACTGACACCACGAAGAGGAAGTGACATCATTTGAGACTTTGGAGCAGCCAGGACAAAGTTCTGACCTTTAATATTGTTTATTTGTTGCCTTTTCATGTTAGATGTGGTTTGTCAAGCTCAACCCAACTACCCGTCATGCAAAACAGAGAGGGAAAAAATTTTTTAATAAAAAACTGTTAATGCAAAGAAAACTGTATTTGAACTACGTATAGCATATATGTTAGGTGAGGAACTTGACCGCATGGTGAACTGTAGACATTTAGGGATGAAATTTACCACCTCCTTACATACCAACCTGTCACTTTTATTGTGACGGGGTGGGTTCTGCTTCCTGTTTCAATGTGAAAATTTTATGAATTCTCACTCACTCAGTCAGTCTCTCACTCACTGTTTAAATAATGTTGCATTTGATAACAGAGAGGTTCAGGAGATCTTTTGTTCCCACTGCCATCAGGCTATACAACACCTCAGCCAAAGGAAGTGGACTAATCTAATTATTATTGTTTATTTATTATAAACTGTTTTTATTATCATCAACAATGAGCTAATGGACACATAAATTTCTCCTAGGGGATAAATAAAGTATCTATCTATCTATCTATCTATCTATCTATCTATCTATTTGCAGATAGATCATGGGTCCTTTAAGTGCTGCTGAAAGACAAAGGCAATACCATGCAAGGGATGCTGATCCTAAGAGGAGGCAAGAATAAGTACTATAAAGCAAGAAAAGAAAGAGAAAAAAACTAATTGCAAAAGTAACAGTGGGGAGGATTGTGAAGAAATACAGACTTTCTGACCTAGGATTTGCTGAGAATGCCCTCAGATTCTCAAAGAACAAGACATGCAAATACAGCTCAGAGATTCAAGCTGTACACTTTAGCTCCTCCCACCAACAGGCTACTCTGCACGATGGTGTTTTGTATATAGGTGGTGATAAACAGCTTATTTGCTTCAGAACAGTGTCATCCTCCCAACACAAAAGTTCGCCAGCAATATGGGAACACATGAATCCAGATTATCTACGAGCCACATAACCACTGTGTCTGTCCTACGCTTCTGAGTGATGGACCATGTACACAATATAAGCAGAAAGGGAATTTCTTCCTTTTCAGCACAGAGCTTGTAAGATGAGGTTTTAGAGGTGGCACATGGAATTTTTTTAAGCTTGCCATGGCAAAGGAGCCCTTGATGATGTTGGGGGGACCTTGAAAAGAACAGCAGACAAGCTGGTGACCAATGGCCATGACATACCCAATGCCCATGAGCTGTATAAGGCCCTCACTGAAACATCTACAACTGTTTTTTTATGTAGTTTATGTAGCATCTTGTGATTGGCACAAGGTCTTTGTGCATAGATTGTGTGGCTTTGGTGTTTCTGGAGCCAAAAATGTGGACACATGGGGTGAGTAACAAAAAAAAGTCACCTATGCTTTTCTTTGGAAATTGGCTCCTGAATTTGTATTGCAGTGAGTGGGAGAGTTGGAAGGTACTCCCATCACTTTGAGGCTCACTATCAAATTCTGTAAGTCTCTTTGCTTAGGTAGACAATTTCCACAAAACAGCATGAATTTGTCTGCTAACGAGGAAGCTGTGATGTGTGAAGACTGAAATATGTGGCTGTAAGAACGAGTTACACATAATTTTTTCAGGAGTTTGAGAGCTTCTGCCACTCTAGCAATGATGTCATCCACTCTAGCTCTGAAAGTTCTGTGCAATACACACCCATTATAAAGTCTGAAACGTTCTAAAAATGACTCAAAACGTAAACTGTGATTTTGTGTAAACTGTAATAGTTGTAAAAATACAGATTTAACCCAAAAGAGTCTCAAGTCTTGTGACCCGTTTAACATTTCAACCATTTTTCCATGTTGAATAATGACAAAGCAGTAGAGATCCAAAGAGGGCTGGGTTTGGTTGTTTTGAAGACGTCTCCCCGTTCATTCTCTATGGGAATTTTTTCACCTTTTATCACCATTTACATCACCATGGTTACTTGAATCGCTAAGTCATGGCACACCTACTGTCCATGGTAGAGCATGAAGCCTTTCAGAAGATGACAAATAATATTGGATGTAATTTCAACAATAAAATGTTTGTTAAAAGGAAACCATTTAGTCCTTGATTTCTCTTTTATTTTTTAAAATATTTTCTATTGCTCTTTAATGACACAAAAGTATTTCTTATCCGATTACTTGATTAATCGATGGAATAATCGGTAGATTACTTGATTACTAAAATAATCAATAGCTGCACTCCTAAAATTGCTTCTTGTGAACTGTGGGTATTTTTATTAATAAAACATTGCAAAGTAAGAAGATGGACAAGTTTTTGACATTTCATTTTGGGGGTGCAACAACTGCACTATGACCCACAGATCTGCTATAACTACCTGTTGATTGCAGACTGCAATTTGTCTTGTTGTTGGGCTTCAATAGAAGTGAATGGACAGAGAAACGAATAGTCATCTGCTTGAAATGTAATGTGACCATACCACTGTCTCGCCCCTCTGACAGCCAGCTTTTCACCCTGCCTCTGAGTGTGGCTGTTCTGAACACCTATTAGCATACTGAGAACCCTCACCCCTCCTTAAGTTACTGTTGTTACACCTCAGTGACAGATTTACCAATTGAAATTACCGGTAGTAATTTTTTTAAACAATGGCTTGTTTTCAAAAAGAACTTGGGGAAAAACAGCTTCTCATTTCTAGCTCTGACCACAGCTTTTGCTAGCTGCTAGCAAATGTTATCAGTTGTAGGTAGCTAGCTAGTTAAGATAATGTTAGCTGTATGCATTGGTTAAAAACTCTGGCTGACCTTGGAACATTTCCAATTGATTCGCTTCAAAACTAGATCTTGTCAAAGGGTCTTTATTATGCAACTCACAGCTACAGGCCTGCTGTCCTTGATCACAGTGGACTGTGCTGTTGTTCGAAGGACAGGTTTGAGGCCTGCTGACACTCACCATTTAGCAAAGACAAAAAAAAAAAACACCAAAAAAAACCAACAACTTTCCTTTGTTCATAATATGTATGACTGAAGTTACAGTATGACTTTATGCAACCTTAGCACAAAAATGATAACTGAAATAAATTATAAGTATAACCAAGTTGCAAAATGCAGTAAACAGTAAGCGGTCATCTGCACTTCTGAAGAGACAGAGCAGAAACCAGGATTAAAGACTCCCTGGGTGATAAATGTGCTTTTTGCACAATTTACAGATACTTGCAGTTGTGACTTTGGCTTTCACATTTACACAAAAAGGTTTGAGTTACACAAACAATGTCTTTGTCGCTTTTTTCTCCTGCTTCTTTTCTGATAAAAAAAGTTTCAACAGCACAGATCAGCCCAGAAAAGAGAATCCCTACAGAAAGTCATCCGTTTAATCCCGTTTATCAGGATCCACAGTTTGCTCTTCTTTATGTTTGTACAACTAATTTTTTTTTACCGTCTTCTTCCTAAGAGTCGGTTGAGAAGTATTATATCATTTTCCACCTAATCCCTCATTTTTACATTTTTTAAATTCTACACCTGTTCCATAAGCATTCCTTTGGCATTATTACAAGGTGGATTTTCTTGTTTCTGGAGCTTGGCTAACAGATCCCCATGGTTCTAGTCTTTGTGATTAGCTACACTAAATACATCCTAGATTCAAAATGATAGCCATCCTCTCATCTGGCCGTGAGATGGAAAGTGAACCAAAATCTCACAGTTCTTCAAAATACACTGGCCCTGGGTCATTCATCATAAAAGCAGTAAATGCAAATACTCCTTCCTCATTTAACACTTCAGACATTTAACTGATGCTCATGTGCAGCATAAACGGTGAGCAGATGGCAGCCCAATGCCTGACCCTAGGACACTTTGTACTGTTGGCTGTGGCAAACTGGTGGTGTTCTGGTTACTAGTCATTATGTTAATCACCTTGCACCAGGATCATGTTTGTTATCCAACAGAAATCATTTAAAAATAATTCAGGCACCAAAACTCATTCATCCGTTTTGACCGGCAGGAGAAAACAAAAACAGCTGAAATGACACAAGAAAAGTTTAAAACAATCATTCAACTTGTTTAAATTTACTTGGTTTGAAAAAAAAAAAAAAAACAGCATTATGTAAAAAAACATTACTCAAATTTCCCAGCTCACAGTTTATTCCACTCAGTCATGCCCTTAATGAGGCCTGATTGTTATGAAAATATCTCTCACTATATAAACAAGCATAGTTAATCTTTCTGCACAGGTTTTTCTCCACACAGCGCGGCATGTGTTTTCTGTGTATGTTGGCACTGAGGCAGGTGTGTATGTTACAAACGGAGCTTGCGGCCGTCAGTCATCAATGAATGTCAACCGCCCTGGTCCCTCGTTCTTCATCCATCGGCGGTACCTCTTCATCCTTGGATCGGTCGCCATCTTTACCTTCATTTCCTCCTCCTGCTCCTTTCTGTACACCTGAAAGACACACATGAAGAACAGTCACACCATCTAGGTAACACCACCTGGTTTGGGCGGAGGGGAGGTTAACCTGTATCATGTCACACTCACCACTCTGCTGCTCAGTTTCACTTTTTATTAACACAAATACTTGCTCACTAAACTACAGACCATCTTGTAATGGGATCACACCAGCTGCGACGTCTGCCAACATGTTAAAGTTCCAACCCATGAGTACTCAGTAGTCACTGGCTACATTATTGCATGAGTATTCATTACTCATGTTTGGATAGCACCCATCTTTGAACTCAGCCTTCATACTGATCAACTGGATGTGACACTATCACAATGATGAAATCTGTCCACAGACAGACTGACGTTAACACAGTCCTCAAAACAACCTCTGTGGCAGTTCCCACTACAGCAGGTCTTTCCAGATCCACATTCTGCCATGATGTCACTTTTTTATTAGAAATTCAAACATTTGTACAAACTTTTGGGAAAAAGTTAGGATTCCAACCATAGAGACCAGTTTGAATCCAGCAGAGGATGCTCTAAATCTTCACTGACAGCTTGACCTATTGACATATCTGTAAACTAAGCAGCTTCTAATGTTACGTTGTTTGCTATGAAAATGGAGAACACTGGTGAGCAAAGCCATCCGGGGAATGGTGACACCAAAGCATCTGAGAAGCAGTGCGTGGAAGAATTCTGGGTTCTACACCGCTATACTTGCAACCTCCCCCCTAAGTGCGGGAGCAGAGGCCCAGGTGAGTGGAGCAATGCCAAGCGTACAGCCTCATCTGGCTGCCTACTATTCAGCACAATCAGCTTCAGCAGGCCCCTTACCGGAAGCTCGTCACAGCAGGTAAAAACTCCAATCACTACTTTGCTACTACATTTTTATAAAATGGCTGTTGAGCTACCAACAGTAAAACGTCAAACATCCTGCAAATTTTTCACTTTAAAAACCAGAAACCAGGAAAATCATTGTTTCAATTCAACTTGCATTCATAGTACCATAAAAACATAAATGTCACCTTCCCTACAATTTACATGCTCATGATGCAGCCCATCATCAGTACACTCCGTTTCACAGTCACTGTGGTAGTCCTGACCAGGTCCACACCAAATGCTGGACCCCATCTGATCCAAATAAATGTACTTTGGTTTCATTTGACCAAAGAATTTGTTGCCAATATTCATCAGGCCTCTTTTCATGTTTTTTGGCAAAGCTGAATCTTGCACTTGGTGCTGTTTTATGAGCAGTGGTTTTCTTCTAGGGCGCTGTGAGTAGAGGTTGACTTCATGCAAAGTCCTTTGCACTGTGTGATCAATCACTGAAACACCCGTTTCCACAGTTAATCCTTGTGTCAAGTCAGAAACACTTAACCATCTGTTTTCCAATGCAAGTTGGCGTAAATAATGCGACTTCTATCTGCCGTAATTTTTCAAAGACAACCGCTGTGCCTTCTGTTATTGGTAGTATGGCTATTCCTTTACCTCTATTGCCTACAGTACTTCTTGTACCTGTTTCCATCTTTAAATCTCACAATCTGATTTACTTGATCAGGCAGTTCCTCACCATGTGGAGTCATGGTGCATTAGACACAACTGTGGGCAAAACTGTGGTGTTCACAGTTATTCTATAACCTTGTTCAAGCAATTAGCATTAATTGGAAATCACAGGTATAATCACTTTTCTTGCAGTGGTCAACAATTGCACTTCTTAACATTTTAAAAAGGTACTGACCAAGGGTGTATTCAGTTTCGTTGTATATTGTCAAAAAGTTCTCTCCTTTTTTCCAGTTTTTATTGAAATGTAAGCAGTACTGAAAGAACTGAAGAATCATGTAACCTTTTTCATTAAGTTGGCGAACTTTCCTGCAGTTATGCCAACAGCTCCCAACTTTTCCTGTTGACTTACAAACCCTTTGTCTGTACAGAGTTGGAACAAACTATTACTACACCCTCTGATGCATTATTAGGACTTCATAATGCTATTGTAAGAAAAGGGCAGGTAACAAAGTGAGACAGACTGATGGGCGGGGCTTCATCTTATAGCAAGATAATGGGTAACAACATTATAAGAACAGAACCAGACGAAGGCTTCACATAATGAAGACCAGCACATTCTCGAGATCTGAAGCCTATGGAGCTGGTTTGGGATGAACAGGACAGAAGGTGAAAGCAAAGTAGCAAGTGACACATTCATAGGAACTTCTGCAACAGTGTTAGGACCAACTGTCTGAACATTTGATTTCCAGTGTAGAAGGAAGGTCAGAGTGAGTTCAGCTGCTGAATGACTCAAACATTTAGATTAAAATTTAGTTCAACAAGACGATTCCATGACTCCTTTTTTCTGAAATCTAAAATTGCTTATTTTTTTCTGGGATTTAATTTCAGAAACACTGAGACACTGAATTATGTATATTAAAAGAAAAACTTGACAAATTGAGGTATCCTAAAACTTTTGAGCTGTACTAAACAAGCTGCTGGATGCAGGAACATGGGTAAGAGCTGTGTTAGCTTTTGTGGTAAATGGGTGGAAGAAAGAAGGCAGTGAAACTAAATGGAAGATGCCGGTAACACCTGAACTGAAGGTAGCTTGTAGGAAAGAAGAAGAAAGTCGATAGGGAAGGATGGAAAACCAGTAAGGATGAATAGAGACAGTTGTTGTATACAGAGCCAAGTGAAAGTCACAAACCTCGTAGTTTTCTTTGATCCAGAGCTGTTTCTCCAGGAAGGACTGTCTTGTGTTTTCATCCAGACTGTCAAACTGAGATTGAGACATCTTCATGTACCTCCTGAGAGTTAGACCACAAACAGTGTTCTGTGAGATCGTCTGACACTGAGAGGACACTCACATAAGAAACATATAAAAGCTGTCTAGATCAATCTCATTCACCGAGGTTAGGGAAGTCACGAAAACTGATACTTTGGTATCAAGTTGATGCCAAAATTCTGATGGCACTTGTTTTTCTACAGGACTGTAGAAAAACAAGGTACCGTGAAGGTACCGTGGATGTTCTAGGTACTGGAGATGTGATTCTTCAGAGACTGACATGGGCAGTTTAATAAAAAGCCATGACTTGTGGCAAAAAAAAAAAAAAAATCTTAAAACTGGTGTACAAAGATATTTTACATTTCACGCTGAACACTTCAATCTGTTGAAATGTCAGATTGACTTTTTAAAAGAATATTTTCACGGGGCGTTGAGTGGCGCAGTGGGTTGAGCAGGCGCCCCATATGTAGAGGCTACAGTCCTCGCTGCAGTCAGCCCTGGTTTGACTCCCACATCAGACGGCCCTTTACTGCATGTCATTCCCCCTCTCTCTGCCTCCCCATTTCCTGTCTCTCTCTACTGCACTAGCAAATAAATGCATTAAAAAAAAAAAAAAAAAAAAGTATAAAAAGAATATTTTCACACCACTGGTTTGTCACACTGTTTGTCAATTTAAACCACTGCTTGCACACTGACTTTTTGGAGGCGTGTGCATGTGTAGGTATGTGTTCGCGCCATTTTTTTGTTGCGGTATCGAATTTGGTATCAAGAATCATGGAATTTCATTCATATTGGTACCGACTAAATTATTATTATTATTATTTTTTTTAAATGTTGGTATTGTGGCGTCCCTAAGTTAAACTTTCCATAAGAACTGACCTGATGATGTAGAATTTTTCATCGTCTCCATACTCCTCCCTGCATATGGTGAAGCGGTAAACCCAGGAGGCATACCAGGTCACATAGTTGGTCAGGTAGTAGGGGAAGAGCACGATCTGACATAGCAGGATGTCTGACAGGTTGGGCTTTTGGTAGCCTCCTTTAATGTCAATCTTGTTTTTGATGATGTCACGAATCACCTCCTCTTCCTGCTCCCGGATCTCTTCTTTTGAGCGACGGTTTTTGCCCTTCTCCTTGGAGCGGTTGAGGAGGCCCTGCTGCTTGGCGATCTCCGTGGCCTGGATTCGGTATTTGGGGACTGTCACCAGGTAGTTGATCGCCTCGTTGTAGCTGCTGTGCCAGCTGTAGTACTGGAGGAAAGAGGGAGGGTTCTGTGTTAACATTTTATACCTCTGCCATACATATGAAATACAAAATGCAACTTTTTCTAAAAAAAAAAGTTGGAAAAGAGGCGATGACAAATAGGATTAATGAGCCACTGTAATCTAACGGCTTCACAAAGACAGACTTTGACTGTGGCTTAGATATAACAAATAGTCAGACTTTAGATAGACATCTAAACAGTTGTCAGGACATTTTACTTGGGAAATTCAGCAAAGAGTGAAACAATAAAAAGAAAAACCTGATTTCAAACCACAAATTATGAGCCATGTTTTCATGTTTTTGTTGTTGGTTGCTACTGGTCAGCGCAAGTGTCACTGATTACCGTGTTACCATGGTAACATTGGTCTAAGACCTAAGTTAGTCTGGGGGTAAGGTGTCTTTTGGCTTAAAATTAGTCATTAGTTTTTTGTGAAAGGGTCTTACTTGCATTAAACTATAATCTATTAGCAAAATTTAGACTGGCCAAACACTGCAGACCACTCTAAAATACCTTTGGGAAACTGGCCCCAGGTCTTCAACTGTCCAGTGTTGGTGAGTCTGTGTCCACTGCAGCCTCAGGCTTTTCTACTCAGCACAGTTGTAAAGAGTGGTTATCTAAGTGACCATAGCCTTTCTGTCAGCTCCAACCAGTCTGTCTATTCGCCACTGACTGTTGATGAGAGATCAACAAGCTGATTCCTCCACAAAGTTTTTTATTTCCCCACCATTCTGAGTAAAAACTCTGTTGCGTGTGAAAATCCAGGAGATCAGCAGTTAAAGAAACAGTTACATGATTGTTGGTGTCAGGTGTGGGATTGACTAAAATCATATTTTTTATCATGATGTTTGATGGGAACATTAACGGAAGCTCGTCACTGGTATGTGCAGGATTTTGTACTTTACACTGCTGCCACATGATTGGCTGATTGGATAACTGCATGAATAAGTAGGTGCGCATGTGTTCCTAATAAAGTGCTCAAAGCGTGTATGTATTGAACGAATGTCAAATAAAGTGTGAGTGTTAAAAATATATAAAAAAAAAAAAACAATATCCATGATCAGAGCTGTGGGGCTGTCTTTGGTTTTGACTGTAAACAAACTGTTCACTGTTTGTTTCTTCTTTTTTTCATGGGATTTGTCAAAGGAAAAACTTTCCTTAAAGAATACGACTGTTATTCCATATTTTTTATTTTTATTTTTTAACACAAACCAACAACAATAATTGTAAGACAAATATAGAATATCACCAGGTTTATTCTTCAAATGACATACTTAGATAGCAAGAAAGTTTTACCATTTAAATATGAAGAAGGATGTTTTTTTGAACCTGTTGGTAGTTTCTGAACATGTTGGAGGCTGCAGTTGTACCTGGAAAATGGAGATGGCACAGATGGTGACCAGGATGACGATCCTGACGTCCACTTTTGGGGTGAGCTGTCGGCGGTAGTAGGCGTAGTAATGCTGGTAGTACTCCTCAGGATGGTCCAGCATGTAGTCGTAGTCCCGCCGAGTGTCCTCGTCCTGCACACACAGACGAGGCCTTATTTCTGTTTTTACTAAAATGTTTCTGGAATGGAAGACCTACAGAGGGAGCTCAGCCAAAACTGGTCTAATCATTAAAAAGTGAAAAGAAGTAAATACAACCCTGCCGAAAACACAAATTAAATGTGAACCTTTCTGTAATTGTTATGCACTTCTTATTTCATACGAATATATTTGCATTTTAAGTTATTTTCCTTTTTATGTCTTTTCGATTGCGATGTTTTTGTTAATATCGGTAGGCTTTCTCCGTCTCTCTCAGTTTGCTCTTTTATCAGTTTTCAGGTGCAAATACTCGTAAGGAATTCCTTTTTGTAGAGCCACATGTTTGCTGTTGTGTCTACGTGGCCCTTTTTCATTGGAACAGAAACTATATGGACTCAAATTAAGGTCAAAAAGATTTTGAGTTTGTAAAGTGATGTTCATAAATAATTCTAAAGTTTGTAGTTGTAAATCAACCTGTGTAAACCTTTAAAATAAATCTGCATGTAGAAAAGATTTGTATTTGCAAAAAAACAGACTCTGTGAGTAAAATCTGTGAACAAATGAGATCAGTGGTGAGGTTAGATAGAAGACAGTGAAAAAAGAAGTGCTTTTGTCAACGTGTGTTCCGATTCAAAGCAAAAGCAACCATGCAGGCTCTTCTGCAACCCAGGCAGGTTTAATAATATTTGATGATGCCTCAGAAAATAATGGTAAACATTTAATATGCTGTGTATGTAACAAACCCATCTGGGTTGTAGAAGAGCCTGCGCCATTGTCGAAAAATCATGTACTTTATGTGGTGCAAAGCAACGGAAGGTGGTGGATAGTTTTGCACCTGGAGAGGAGGAAACTCAATGGTCAATGACAAATTGTATAATTATCAGGCCCTGTAATAGAGTTGTAGTGTGCATCTTGGTCACAATTGTGCAAACCTTGGCTGGAAAATGTTCACGTTAATAATTATTTTTCAGAAAACAAAATTAAGTGTGCAGAGTCTCTCCATGCTCCTTTGTGGCCAATCAATAAAGTTTACACAAAATACACTGCAGTGATCTAAAATGAGATTTTAAGCATAACATGCCAAATATACATATATTTTGAGGAAAGGATTTCCATGCATGGTGTTGTCACGGATATAATATTCAGAATGAGGTTATCTCAACAGAAACACCAGATACTGTATGAAATTAAACTATCAATATACTTACAAGTTCTTAAATGGATATTGTGAGAGAATACAAAAGGACAAAAACACACACCAGGTAATAATTAGAGGAATATTACATAAGGGAGAAAATAGTCAGTAGTTGTTAGTTACGAGTTATAAAGACGCAAATATGTCACTTGACTGTGTGCACAGACAATGTAAATTCCTTAAGGAACACTATAATTCATACTGAAGATTGGAAAGTAGCACCTTCTCATCAAGAATATCATTATAAGAATATTACAAAAACACAGTAGGAGGTTAACTATGAGGGAAAACTATAGTGAGTAACAGTGAAGAACATAAAAATATAACTTAATGGGAGAATCACTGGTACCATCAGTCCCTTCACTATATAAGATTATTACACGATGTAAACATGAATCCAAATCAGAATAATATCGTTTCATGAAGACAAAAACTAACAGCAATCCATCATGCTGGTTTAACAAGTATTTAGGGTAAAGTACAGTAGATAGGAAAACACATTTAACCCTTATGCCCTCCTCGGGCATTTTTGTACATTTTTCTCAACTTGTTTTTGTGTGTTACAGCTTGTGGCATAAATTTTTGCAAGAACTTTTCTTTTTAATAAAATTTTTGAAATCCAATGTCTTTTACTCTTACATGTCTTTTATACTCTATTCATGCATTTTGCACCCTCTGGACACCTTTTTTTTTCATAAAATCACATAAACAACTTAAAACTTGCTCAAAACTACCAAACATTCAATCATTTTAAGGATTTTAACCCTTTCAATGCCAGTTTAATTATTTGAATTATTAATTATTTATTACAAAAAAAACAATAAAAAATTATTTTCTATATAATAAATAGTAGGGGGATGAGGCTTTGGTGGTGATTAGAGTCTTGGATATGTCAAAGATTAACAAAATTGATTTGATTACATTAGTATTTTTTATATAGTGCGAGATACTCCCTCTGGACACCTTCATGGCCAAAAATTTTTTAAATTTAAAAAAAATTTTAAATCTCACTGCCATTACAGTATAAAACCATGCATTCTGTAATGTCAGCATTTCATTTTGAAGAAAAGTGGTAGACACATGAAACACATCCCTCAAAAGATGCCCTTTTTCACCCCTGAAATAATCAGTGCGTGCTTACAGATTCACACACACACACACACACACACACACACACACACACACACACACACACACACACACACACACACACACACACACACACAAAACAAACTCTTGGGGCCCCCTGGTAGTCACATGGCTCCATAATATAACAGGTAAGAATACAGGATTTTCATGCATCAGCCTACAATGGGAAAATGGTTGAATCTGATGGAATACAGTAAACATGTAAAATATCACTACTTTTCTTCGAAATGAAATGCTGACATTACAGAATGGATGGTTTTATACTGTAATGGCAGTGAGATTAAAAAATTTTTGGCCATGAAGGTGTCCAGAGGGAGTATCTCACACTACATAAAAAATACTAATGTAATCAAATCAATTTTGTTGCTAATCTTTGACATATCCAAGACTCTAATCACTACCAAAGCCTCATCCCCCTACTATTTATTATATGGAAAATAATTAATTTTTTGTGTTTTTTTTGTAATAAATAATAAAATAATTCAAATAATTAAACTGGCATTGAAAGGGTTAAAATCCTGAAAATGATTGAATGTTTGGTAGTTTTGAGCAAGTCTGAAGTTGGTTAAGAGATTTATGGGGAAAAAAAGAAGAAAAAAATATTGATGTATGATGATTTAAAAGCAGTTTTTTTGTGCGTGTACATTTTTGCCACGAAGGTGTCCAGAGGGTAGTAGATTTGAGGAGGGCATAAGGGTTAATGGGGTTCTACAGGAAACGTTAGGTCAGTCCCTAAATGAAGATTATGAGAACTTCATAGCAATACCATTACTGAGAGACTATTAGATTAAACCTGTAATGGGTCATTAGAATAGATGTGTCATTAGTAACGTGATGGAACCATAAGGCTTCATCAGCCCCTATATGTTATAGAAACATACAGGATGTCAAGTACCTAGCAACAGTATTTTATGACGGAGATTTAAACTGGTTCATGAATATTGCATTATATATTTACACATCGTTATATGTATTAGCAACATAAACATTCTTATGAACACACATGTGGTTGCTGGTATGTATGTTCAGGAAAACTTGACAGAGACTTTGACCAACCTTTAACGTCTCGTACGCGGTCACGATGAGGAGGAACTTCTTCTGTGCGAACTCCTGGGTCTCTTCCTCCAAGCCGGGCTCTCCCGGCCTGAACCGGTCCGGATGGTACCGGCGAGCCAGTTGCCGGTAAGCCCGGGCGATCTCGGCTTTGGAGGCCTCCCGGGTAACGCCGAGCACATCGTAGCAGACCTCCGTGCCACAGTACAGGCCCTCCAGCAGCGCCGTGACCGCCGGCAAGGAGGACACGGAGAACAGGAGCACAGCGAGCCGCCACCAAGGCGTCACCGTCCACGGAGACCCAGAAAATCCTCCACCGCGGCTCTGCTCCGTGGGCGCAGCCATCTCTGTCCGCCAGGCTGCTGCTGCCAGCTCGGGAGCCCAGGCTACCCTGTCGCACGCTGCCTGCAGTATCAGGACGCGCCGGAAGGGAACGATGACGCAGTCACCATGGATGTATTATGAGACCTCTTTTTCTTTTTTCTTTTTCTTTTTTTCTTTCTTTCTTTCTTTCTTTCTTTCTTTCTTTCTTTCTTTCTTTCTTTCTTTCTTTCTTTCTTCTTCTTCTTCTTCTTCTTCTTCTTCTTCTTCTTTTTTTTCTTCTTTTTCTTCTTCTTCTTCCGAGCAGATTGGACATGGTTTAGTGCATTGCTGCCTCCCACTGGCGCAACAACGCAGTTGGGCCTACTACTTTAACACGGAGATCTCTTTCACCGTCTCTGTGCTTTCCCACTTGCATGAAACCACTTGCTAGTCCAGTGTGCAACAGGTTTACTGATGCCTATATATTGTATAGTTTCCTTCCTCTACTCTCTGCATCCCACCCTTGCTGCCAAAAAAAATCATTACTATTATTATTATTAATAATAATAATACAATTTATTAACAATAATAATAATGATAATAATAATAATAATAATAACACTCAATAATAAATAAACAATAATAATTAGATCAGTCCACTTCCTTTGGCTGAGGTGTTGTATAGCCTGATGGCAGGGGAACAACCACCACCGTTTCCACCAGCAGCGCCATAGTCTGCGTTGTTGCGGAATGCCCCAGTACACAGCCTCAGAGCCCTAGCCTGAACAAAATCCATCTAAGTCATTGTAGTTTTGGCTGCCGCACCATAGTCAATAATTGCCCTTATCATAGCCTTATAAATCATCAGCATAAGACTCCTATCTGCTCCCCTGGAACATCTAATCAAGCATCTCATAGTATTTATGACCTTTTCACACTTACCTACAATTTTTTCCACATTTTCCTTAATGTCAATCCATCCAGCCATACCCCTCTCTCGACGCTTTCGAGGGGTTCTCGCCCCTGATTATCCATTTACTTCTTTTACATTTACTTCTTGCCAAAGAGCACATATTTCATCTTTGCTACTGACAACCTCAAGCCCCATTTGTCACTCCAAGCCTTCATCTTGTTTTTTTTTTAATTTTGTACAAAAGTCTGTAAAATTACAGAAATGATCTGTGACAGCCAAACTTTAATTGTAAACATTATGCCAATAATAATGAGTTACATTTATTACCCATTTTTGTAAAGAATAGTTACTGTATTATTTACATAGTATTTTGTCTGCTTTTTTAAATTACATACAAATCTATTTAAAAATGTAGCTTGTTATTATAAGGTGAATGTCCATACTAACAATTTACATTCAAACTTTGTAATTCTGGATGCAAGTGTAGCAAACCTTTTTTCATTCCTACCTACAGTACGGACAATTTAGAGTCCTAAATTAATTAAATGTGCATGTCTTTGTACTAGTAATCAGAGTCCCTGGAAGAAACACAAGGAGAACATGCAAGCAACACTGCAAGAAAGAACCAGGGTTGAAGCTGAACCCAGGTGGTTCTTGCTGTTGTCTTCTTGACTAGACTTTACTAGGCTGTGTATTTGTGCATGCGCCATATACCATAAAAGAAAACAGTACAAATTTGACAATGACCAATTCATTTGCTGTGGCCACCTGATTCCATAAGCTCAGGGAACCTTGTTATTCGGTCAGTTCGAAAACACTAAAATAATTTATTCTGTATACTGTACCGTGTGTGTTTCTGCGTGTGTGTGTCTGTGTAAAACTAAAACTAAATGCATTAATTTCTTTCTTTTAAAACAAATCATATTTTCCTATTGTTGATATGTAGCCACGCTGAAACAAATGCTATTGGCTGTGTCATCGGGGAAACGGATAAACAAAGTATGTATGTTTATGTTGCTTAATTAACTAGTGTTCAAGTGAAATGCTAACTGTGATTAGCGTGCTAGCCATAATAGCATTTTTTTCAATGTAGAAGTAACTAATTTTACTGTGTGTTGTTAGTATGTGTTAATGTTGTCCGATGATTTCAAGTTTAAACAAACTCAGTGGTAACACTTTATAATAACTATCCGTTATAACTAGTTAATAAATCATTAGTAAAGTGTTAATTAATGAGTTATTAATGACTTGTTAAGTGTTTGTTAACTGTTTGTTAAGGATTTATAATGATGCCTTATAGATAGTTAATAGATCATTAATAAACTGTTAGTTAATGAGTTATAAATGACTTGTTAACTGCATGTTAATGATTTATAACTATACCTTATAAATTAGTAATAGATCATGAACAAGTAAATCACTTACTAATGACTTGTTAAGTATCAGTTAATAGTTTATATATGTTATTGGGACGTTATTCTAATGTTGCAACTATTCCTCATCTACTAACAGTTAATAAATGAGGAATAGTTGCAACTTTAGAATAACGTCCCAATAGTACCCGCTGTTGACTTCTTTCTCTTTCTCCCGACAGTACCTGGATTTATCTCGGTATTTTGCGCATCGCCACTGGGAACACTGGTATCGGACATTTTACCAGACCGTGTATTCATTCTTTGAAATCAATGCTAATGCTAGCTGCTCATCCAATAATGAACGTGCTGAGTGAGTGAAGGATGGGGGTGTCTGTCTAGGTTGTCACCGGTTGTCGTGGTGATGCGAGGTGATTGACAAGTTGACAACCAGCCAATATGATGGAGGAGGCTGGATGACTCCTCCTCCAGCCCGTGAATACAATTATGATTGGCTTGTTTCACCCTCGTCACCCCCGACCTATAATACAATTCAAAGGTAATCTGGCGGGAGGTAGTCACAGAGTCTCGGGAAGCTTGTGTGATGTGTGTGGAAAGAACAGAGGATAAGAAAATAGGTAGGCCCTAATCAAGTCATATTGTAATATCGTAGCCAAATAATGCCTGGTTTAGCCACTGAGCTAAGAGAGCTTATTGAAGGCAGAACTAAATCTAAAAGACACAGAGAAATAATCAAATGGATACAGAAGAAAAGGCTTCTAAGAAGACGGATGAGATGCCAAAAATGCAAACACAAGATTGTTTGTGTGGACAACTATGCATGGGAAGTTTATTTTTATTGCATGAAATGACAACATACATGGGTATTTTGGTCCAGAAATCTAGTGAAAATTAATTCTATTTAATTGCGAGCTAATACAAGTGCCCAATATATCTTAATTCATGTTAACATTAATTTCTAGAAATACACTACTATACACTACACTACTTAGTACTAATCTACAAGATCACAACACGTCAAAACGTTGTGAGCTTATAGATCTGCTATTTTCAGAAGAAAATACTGAAAAAATTTAAACACTGAAATATATTAACACACATTTAATGGGGGATCCTGGCACAAAATATTTTCAGATGGGGTCCATGGCCAAATACACATTAATTTGGGGGTCCTTGACATGAAAATGTTTGAGAATCACTGCTCTAGCCACTACCCTGGCCTGTGTCATTCTTATCTTTATTTGTATATATCTGCAGGATTTGCAAACACCATAACCACAGAGGGAGGAAACTGAAGCGGTCAATTAGACACAAATCTATATTCAGCAATTCAAAGGTCTCCCTCTTCAACTGGATGCGCTTTGTGTACAGGTGGGCTATGGCATAGGTATATGATTTTAGTCTGTCTATGATGAAATGTGTTTATTTCAATAGAAATACTGTATAACTATGCTGTCATAAACAATAACTGGAGACTATGTAGTAAAGCTTGTGATTATTATGTTATGGAGCATCTCTAGACTCATGATGATAACAGGTGCTTGGAGTTATTTCACTTTTGTGATTTATTTTATTTACTAACAGTTAATAAATGAGGAATAGTTGCAACTTTAGAATAACGTCCCAATAACATATATAAACTATTAACTGATACTTAACAAGTCATTAGTAAGTGATTTACTTGTTCATGATCTATTACTAATTTATAAGGTATAGTTATAAATTATTAACATGCAGTTAACAAGTCATTTATAACTCATTAACTAACAGTTTATTAATGATCTATTAACTATCTATAAGGCATCATTATAAATCCTTAACACACTGTTAACAAACACTTAACAAGTCATTAATAACTCATTAATTAACAGTTTACTAATGATGTATTAACTAGTTATAACGGATAGTTATTATAAAGTGTTACCAACTCAGCCTGAGAGTAACTGAATGAAGTGAATGAGTAAAGTGACACCACCAGGAGCAGAAGTCTCCCGTGCAGCTATCGCTTGGTCTGGACTGTTGTCTCTAGCCTACCATTCATGTATCCCATCACCGGGCATCATCCAGTAACTCATTGTTTTCTCATGTTCCAGATGACAACTCAGGGATTTGTGAGCAATAACTCACATACTATTTTGTTTGTAACTCCGGTTAGTGAGCAGAGCTGTGTGCCGATGGCACGACAGCAGACATCGCTGAAGTTTTAATAAACATCACAATCCAATATTCTGAAGCTACAAAAACACAACACTCTTATGTACAAGTTAATTTGTTTGTCCTAGACATGCACACTGGCCAAGGGAAAGAGAGAGAAGCTAGAGCTAACTGCTAAGTTAAAGTAACAATCAGTTCTGAAAAGTATAAACAAATGCTGAATCAGGGAAATTCGCTAAAAGCAGCATAGAGCTGTGGGTGCTAGAGCAGAACTGGTAAGTTTAAATGTACAGCAGGTAGTTTGTCACTGTAATGAAGAAAATAACAACATTAACTGTGTTCAGATAGAGCAGCAATAAACTCTGCCAGTGACAGAAACTCCCGAGACTGGCGATGAGACACCTCAGCATGTAAATGGTCACCCACTGCTGGTAATGAAAGGTAATTAAAGGTACTCTTAAAAATGTAGCACAGTAACACATTTACTCAAAAGGGAAGAGGAGGTAAAAGGTCTCATATGGTGATGATAATAATAATATATGATAAAAGTATTAAACAACATCTTTAGGCTGCCAGGGAGCCAGTATCATTTCCCAGGCAAAAACAGCACCAAAAGCAATCAATTAATTCCAGTCAGGCTCTTTGCAGCCTGTGCATACAGCTGATTATTAATGTACACTCAGTTGCGATTTATTAGGAACATCTAGCTAAAACTGATATAGTCCAATACAACAGCCCTGCAATAAATTGTCCTTCATGAAAATTATACTGTTCAGACCAAGGTGTTTTCTGTTATTTAGCCTATGTATAAATATACAAATGGGTTGGAGAAAATAATAGAAATACTTGGAAGCCATGGCAAGTGTCTTTATGTAGCAGTAGTTTTGTCTTGGCATATCGGTTCCAAAGACTCTTTGATTACTAATAATCGGAATCAGCCCTGAAAAGAACATATTGGTCGATCCGTATTGCTGTTAGACAATTTAGGCTAATTATGTGATTAATTAATGTTTTATTCAGTCAATACCAAGCAATACACCATGAATGAATGAAGTTTATGTTAAATTCTATGTGCTTCTATACAGAACATCATACCATTTGCCATGTTTTTTTTAATCCTAATAAATCCAACAGATTGAATGATACTGCTCTGATCATAGATACTTTCTTCATCTCTAATGTGGTGTTCCTTAACTAGTTATGAATAAGAATAAGTAGAATAAAGTAATTTGATAAACCCTGACCTACTCTGTCTCTGTCCAGTCTGCTGAGATCAAGAACTGCCTGGTGAGATGCTGTGATGCATTGTGGGGTTTTTAGTATCTACAACTTCACTTCAGGCCTTCCTTCTGTCACAGCCTGCTCTGCTTCTCAGTGTTTTTCCACTCACCCTGCCTCCGTCTCACTCTCCTATCTGCAACACCTCCTCATCAGCCTCACTGTCCATCTCCAATCAAGCCAGTATATATGCATCCCCGGTTAACTTGCTCTCTGCCAGATTGTTCGTAGTATCCATGCAAGACTTTCCAGCGATCATCTCTGGACTGACTTCCCGTTATTGACTCTGCTCTTCCCTGACAATCCTGCCTCGTCTCTGCCCTGGTAAACGCCTCAGCTTTCTGTCCCCGACCACGAGTTCTGCCTGTCCCTGTGGCTGTTTGGCGTTCTCCAGCTCCAATGTCGCAATGTGAGTGCCTCCCTGCTGGTTTCCTGATTCTTCGTCTGGCTTTGATTACCTGCCTGCCTACTCCTTCCTGGTTCGTCTGCCCCACTGACTGCTCACCTGGTTCTGATCCTCCTGCTCCCTCAACGACGTCTCCAGCCTGCTCCCTAGCGCACGGCACCACCAGCCCCAGCCTTCGGGTCCACGAACTTTCCCCTGTGTGTGTGAGCTCAGTCACCTCGCTCCACTCTCCAGCCCCGAACCCCTTCCTCTACCCCTAATACCCACCTGTGTACATTATTTCTGCTGGTTCAAAATTAAAGGTCATTACCAATCGTACCTGTGGTGTGTGGTGCTGCAACTGGGTCCTACCAACATCCGTTACAGTACAATCTGGCCAGTCATGGACCCAGCACACCCCGCCTCACCACAGAATCGCTTTGAGAGGATTGAGAGCGCCCTCCAGCAGCATAAATCCATGAATTGCTTCCTAGGAGGCTAAGGTAGCTTTCACTATCAACCACCTGACAGGGAGGGCTCATCTCTGGGGAACCACTGAGTGGGAGAGAAAGACTACAGCCTGCACCTCCTTCCAGCTCTTCTCTGAGGAGCTCCGCAAGGTTTTCGGCATGGGGGCTTTTGGTTCTGATGCAGCACGGGGTCTGATGAGCATGCGTCAGGACAACCGGATGGTGGCTGACTTCTCCATTGACTTTTGCACCAAGGCTCGCCAGAGTGACTGGAATTCATCAGCTCTATACAACGCTTTTCTTCATGGCCTAGCAGATTATATCAAAGATGAACTGGTGCCACACAACCTCCCGTCTACAGTGGATGGGTTGATCGCACTGCCTAATAGATTGGACCTTCGTATCCAGGCACGGAAACATGAAAAGAGGCAGAGTGGTCCGACTCGTCACCCATCTGCTACTCCTTGGGTCTCTTTCTCCTCCATCAGCTCCAGCGCTTTGGCAGGGCTGCTTTCAGGAGGTCCTGAGCCCATGCAACTGGGCCGCACCGGTATCACTAACTTAGCGTCGTTGGCAGGGTAACCTCTGCATGTACTGTGGACAGGCTGGCCATTTTGTCTCCTGCTGCCCAGTAAGAGCCAGGGCTCACCAGTAGAGAGGGAATTTCTGGTGAGCTGGGCTTCCACGCAACATTCCCTCAACTGTCGACCCCTATTCCAGGTCAAGCTTCTCTGCTCTGACGGGCCCCAGGTCTTCACCACCTTCATCGACTCCGGAGCTGACACCAGTATCATCAATGAAGGGCTGGTTTGCCAGTTGTGGTTTGGCCAGGTTCCTCTGCCTCATCCGGTTCCTGCCAGTGCCTTTGACGGACACCTGCTGGCAACCGTCACCCACCAGACCACTCAAGTCCACATTCTCATATCCAGCAACCACCATGAGACAGTCCAGTTCCATATCCTCAACTCTCCACACATTCCCGCTATTCTGTGTACCTGTGGCTTCGTCGGCACAATCCCCACATAGACCGGATAACTGGAGCCATAGGGGGGTGGAGCTCATCTTGTCATCTGTTTTGCCTGAAACAAGTGGCCTCACCTCTGTTCTCATCACCACCCAGCACCGTTCCAGACGTGACGGGGGTTCCCTCTGAGTAGCACAACTTCTGAGAGGTCTTCAGCAAGGCTAAGGCCACGTCTCACTGGCCCTATGACTGTGACATTGACCTCCCACCCAGCATGTCCCCTCCCAAGGGACGTCTGTACTCCCTGTCCATCCCTGAGAGAAAGGCCTTGGAGACCTAGATTTATGAATCCCTGGCATCCGGCATCATCTGTCCCTCTTCTTCTCCTGTGGGGGCGGGATTCTTCTTTGTGGAAAAGAAGGACAAATCATCCTCATCCTCATCTTCTCACTCATAAAGGCTGAGAAGTGTGAGTTCCACGCCTTCATCGTCTCTTTCCTGGGGTACATTGTGGTTAAAGGTAGCATGCAGTTGGATCCAACAAAGGTATCGGCAGTCACCTCCTGGTCAGTCCCTGACTCCTGCAAGCAACTGCAATGATTCCTGGGATTTGCCAATTTCTACTGCCGCTTCATCCGTAACTACAGCAGCATTGCTGCCCCCCTCATGGCCTTTGCTTCCTCCAAGGTGCCCTTCAGCTGGACCCCATCTGGCGATGAGGCTTTCCTCACCCTCAAGGCCCGGTTCACTTCAGCCCTCATCCTTCAAGTGCTAGATCCTGAGCGCCAGTTTGTCGTGGAGGGGGAAGCCTCCGACGTGGGAGTGGGGGCCATCCTATCCCAGCATGCAGCCTCGGACCAGAAACTTCACCCCTGCGCCTTCTTCTCTCGGTGTCTGTCTCCTGCCGAGAGAAATTACGACATCGGCAACCAGGAGCTCCAGGCTGTCAAGCTAGCATTGGAGGAGTGGTGGCACTGGCTGGAAGGGACCAAGCAACCCTTTCTGGTGTGGACAGAACATAAGAACCTTGAGTACATCCGTACTGCCAAGAGACTTCATCAGGCCTGGTGGTCTCTCTTCTTCAACCGCTTCAATTTCTCTCTCTCCTACCATCCTTTGTCCCACAACGTCAAGCCTGACGCCTTGTCACGTCATTTCCAGACTCTGCCTTGGGGTCTGACCCAATCCTCCCTGCTCCCTGCATTGTCCCCACCCTTACCTGGGAAATCGAGGAGAGGGTGAGGTCCGCCACTGAGGGTCAGCCTTGTCCCCCGGACCGCCTGTTCGTTCCCCCAGCCCTTAGGTCCAAGGTGCTTCAGTGGGTCCATGACTCCAAACTCACCTGTCATCCTGGGATTCAGAGAACACAGGATGTCCTCCTGCAACGGTTCTGGTGGGCCATCCCGGAGGAAGACACATGGGAGTTTGTGAATGCTTGCCCTGTCTGCAATCAGCACAAGCCCTCACATCAGGCTCCCTCTAGTCTCCTGCAGCCCCTGCCAGTGCCTCATTGCCCATGTCCCACATCTCTCTGGACTTCACATCACTGGTTTGCCCCTGTCCAATGGACGCTTGGGGCCTCCGTCAGCCTGTCTTCCGGGGTTCCACCATCCAATGGCCAGATGGAGCCACAGAACTAGGAAATGGAGACCGCCCTTTGCTGCATGGTCTCCAAGGACCCCTCATCCTGGTCTCAACAGCTTCTATGGGTCGAGTATGCCCACAACACCCTGACCAGTTCTGCCACTGGCCTGTCCCCCTTCCACTGCACCTATGGGTACCAGCCTCCTCTCTTCCCAGCGTCAGAGGGGGAGGTTTCCTGTCCGTCAGTCCAGACCTTCATCCGGCACTGCAGACGCACCTGGGCCCAAGCACAAACCACCATCCTCCGCTCAGTGGATCGCTATACCGACAACCGTCGCTGCTCCCAAGCACACGCCTACCAAGTTGGTCAGAAGGTGTGGCTCTCCACCTGGGACCTCCCTCTCTGGGTGGAGTCGGAGAAGCTGGCCCCCAGGTTCATCGGTCCTTTCTTCATTCAGAAAGTGGTCAATCCGGCGACGGTGAGGTTAAGGCTTCTGCACTCCATGCGCGTCCATCCAACATTTCATGTCTCCAGAGTGAAGGCGGTCCGAGAGAGTCCGTTGGTGCCCACTATTCTGGAGGAATAGGAAAAACATTATACCGTCAGAACAACATTGACTTTAAGCATACCAGCATGAATCGTTTATAAGAATTAATTTTAAAAACTCGGACTAGGATGTTTCATTGGTCAAATCTAAATAAAATATAACTGTATTCATTATAATAGAGAATGTGTTTGAAAGCTCATAGAGACAAAAACTGCACTAAATGAGTGTTACTGACATGAACATTACCCATGCACTGAAATGTTGGAAGACATACACACATGCAATCTGGATTATGTTATGCAAATATTATACATGATAGAAAGCAGACAAAAGACAAAAACAAATATGGAACAGAAAAAAAACTTTATTCCATCTATGACCAATTGCATGTTGTTGTTTTTTCAAAAATGTTATGATGAAAATATAAATATTTATTTATATGTTACTTTTTAGTTTGACTAATGTCCTGCCAACCTAGCAGTGGTAGAATGGAGGGCTCTAAATTAGGCTAACTTTTTGGATCACCCGCCAACATGGCTGATAGATTTTTATTATTAGATAGATTGGTTACCAGCCAATCAGAATTTCCACTAGCTATTTTTTTCTTTGAGGAAATGAAACCAGATGGCGCCCATCAAGTTTCAAAAAGGTATTGGGTATTGCCTGGTAGGATCATGAAGCTTTCAAAAGTTCAGTTTCAGATTCCTGGTAATGCTAAAGTGCAAGAAAAATGGTTCTTTGTGTCTGATGTGATGAGTGCAATACGAAAAGCAAGAAAGATGCGCTCTAAGTCTTCAAAGTCAGTGCACCATTTACATCCACTTTTGATGCCATACACACATGAAGACAGACTAAGGGACTAGAACTCCATGCAACTGAGTGTGCGGTTTGACCCAGCACCTGATGGAAATTGCCACTTTAGTGCTATGGCTGATCACCTCGCTTCATTAGGAAAATTCAGATCAGCAGCAACTTTAAGGGATGAAATAGTCCAAAATCTCAGGTCTAACCCATTTACCATAAATGGAACACCTTTGTCTCACTATGTTGATGGAAAAGACTGGGATGCATACTTGGATACCATGTCACAATGTGGGACCTTTGGCGATCACATAACACTACAAAGGGCAGCTGAGATTTTCAATGTCCAATTTCTTCTTATCTCCACACTGGGAACTGATGCCTCTTCTATTATATCAGAGTCTAACACATACTCAAAAAGTTTGCCATTGCTGGTCCTTGGACACATTGCAGAGGGGCATGGAGAACATTACCTCAGTCTGGAAGGGCCAGTCTCTTCATTCATTGGGAATATTGTGGAAGCTGAGAGAGAAAGGTTATTTCAAAGATATGGGTGTGAATCAAACCAAGAAGATGCTGAACCAGATGGTGCCCTGAATGAATGCCATAATGCTACATTTGATGAAAACCATCACCATTTCCTGGATGAACCCAATGACTGTGCTCTGGATGAACGCCATCACGATCCGCTGGATAAACCCCATGATGATGCCCTTTTTGAAGCCTCTGATACCCTGAATGAGTGCCATGATACTTTGTTCAATGTAAACCATCACCATTTGCTTGATAAACCCGATGACTGTAGCCTGGATCAACACCACCATGATCCCCTGGAAACAATAGCAAGTGGATGAGGGCCTGGGCCGTGTTGAGGCACATGGGCTGTGGAAATTTCACAATCAAGGACTTTTTTTGGAAGAAATAGCATATCATCGTGTTTTGCGACTAGAAAGAAAGAAAGAAAGAAATCATTATATGATGTAAAGTATGGAAGTGTCTGTTGTACATAGTTCATTCATTTTCAGACTGATTATCTTTTATTTTACATAAATACTGGTTGTTTTAAGAGAAATTTATGTTGGAGGGAAAGTTTTTCTACTGTTGCTACTAGAGAAGTTTTTTTTTTATGAAGGCTAAAGTAAATTTCTTGTATACTGGAAATATTTCAAATCTTTTTGTTAATAGGCAATTGTCTAAAGCCTTCTTTTTTTAATTACATAAACATGATTAGAGATATTTCTTTTTGATGTGAAAGATATTTACGCTGTTTTTAGTTGGTTTAGTATTGATGGTCATTTATTTTTATCCACTGTAGGAAAGGACATCATTGTTGCATTAAAGAAATGGAGCTGGAATAAAGTTTTTTTCTGTTCCATATTTGTTTTTGTCTTTTGTCTTCTTTCTATCATGTATAATATTTGCATAACATAATCCAGATTGCATGTGTGTATGTTTTCCAACATTTCAGTGCACCGGTAATGTTCATGTTAGTAACATTTATTTAGTGCAGTTTTTGTCTCTATGAGCTTTCAAACACATTCTCTATTATAATGAATACAGCTATATTTTATTTACATTTGACCAATGAAACATCCTACTAGTTTTTAAAATTAATTCTTATTTAGAATTTGTCAGGTTTACACCACCTAAGACATTTAATACTGACACACAGAAGAGAAAGACAAGGGCGTTATTTCTTACTGGACAGAGGAGAATGGACAGAGATTTGCTCAGTTACAATCTCCAACCCGCTCTGAGCAAACTCCACTGTCTCCTCTCTTTTTATTATCACACAAAGCATTCCAAACATTCTTCCAGTAGCAAGACATTGCTTATCTTAAAGAACTGAAGGTCATACCAAGTGTAACTTAAAGGATGTCAAAGGTAATACAAAGGATAACATAATACAATGAGTGAATATAATCAATGAATATAATGAGTGAATATGATGTGTGAATATGATATGGGGGTGATTGTGATACATGGTACAAATGTTTATTTCATGGTATAGAAGTAGAACAGACTGATTTCAGTCTGTTCTGTGCAGCGAGCGTGTCCGCCTGTGGTCCCCTCCACCAGCTGCGTCCTGTTAAACAACTCATCACAAAACAAACTACATATATGGTTAGGGCAGTAAAGCAGGATACATGGTCATGTTAAGGGCAAGATACAGACTAACTACATATATGGTTAGGACAGTAAAGCAGGATACATGGTTATGTATTATCAAATATGAGATAATTATATATACAATTATTCCAACACAATTCATGCTGGTATGCTTAAAGTCAATGTTGTTCTGATGGTATAATGTTTTTCCTAATTAAGACATCCATTTTGGTAGTTTATTACATAATGCACCAAATTATTACATTTTCTTCATAAAAAAAAGTGCAACACTTGCATTTTGTAATAACTGATGCAATATGTAACAACTTACTACAAAATGTGGCAAAATTTATTACATATTGCGTTCAAGAATTTTATAACAGCATGTGGCAGATTATTACAAAATGCGGTGTTATTACATAATGAGATGAAAATGTATTACATTATTACATAATGTGGTGCTACATGGTGGTCCAGTCTTCTCCGTCCAACGCTTGGTGTGCTCTCGTCGCCGTGGCCATGGGCTCCAGTATCTGGTCGACTGGCAGGGTTACAGTCCTGAAGAAAGGTCCTGGGTACATGTGGATTACACAGCAGTTCTTTGACTGTAATAATAATAATATGGACATTGTGGATGTCATGTAGTGTGTGTTACCTCATGTGAAGGATGCTGACAGTATGGTCACATGAAGGACATTGTCTTAAAATCTACATGTTACATTTCAAATATTCTATGGGATAGAAGTTTGGGATTAAACTATTGAACAGGAACATCTCATGAGTTACAGAACAGCTATTTAATTTTACATTCTTCCTTAGATCTGTGTCTGTGAAGAGAGTTCTGCTGGTCACTACCCAGGATTGGAATGTGGGTTGTAGTTTATGACTCTTATCTAGAGAGGGGAGGTAAGGGAGGTTGGTGTGTGTGTTCATGCATGGCACAGAGAGGCCAGGATTCACACCTTAGTGATACTCAGTCCTTTGATTGTTTCTTATATAGGACAAGTAACAACAAAATATCATTAGACAGAGTCTTATTGTTACAAACTGGAGATTTTGCCTATATTCTCCAGTTGTCTGGTGTCCATTGGTTAATGCTCTGGAGCTGACCCTTTTGACCTTTGGTCTGGTTCTGTGTCGTTCGGACATGCTAACAGCATGGTCTGTTTGTGAGAGAGGGGTCCTTTGTCTCTGTTTCCTATCAATCTGATAGTTTGATGGTGGAAAGAGTCACAAAGTGTCAATTGTGGGTCCGTACCTCTGCATGTCCTTACAGTGAACTTCCTTAATGGCTTTTGACTGATGCCAGGCCAGGTATGTACCCTACATCACATTACATAACAATCCACAAGGTTGTCTGTTGCAGATCAACGCTTATGAGGATGTATTTTATCTTTGTCAATAAAGTCACCAAAGTGGCTACTAGTGATAAATTAATAGCACTAAAGAGTGCAAGACTAAACTCTAACATGCAAACAGTAAACATGTCTTTGATAAACCAAACCATTTGTTGGTCTTTTTAAGAAAAAGTCAAATTTTTTCTGTTGTCAACTCTGCTGTATTTAATCAGGAAAACATGCAGAAAACACTTGTGTGTGATGTATTTTCGCTAGTAAAACCAAAAAATACTGTTTAAAAAGCAAAAAACATGGCTTTGTGTCAGTGTTGAAGTTTGTTTTTGAGTTGTTGCCCCTTGTTGACCCACTACAGGTTACAAAACTGTAAAAACACAAAATTTAAATAAGCAACACACAAGTGAGATTGTGCTTTATCAAGTTTTTTTCAAGTAGTATTTTTTGGTTTTACAACATGAAAAACTGCCCAAGACTAGGACCAGAACTCCTCATCTGTGCTTGAGGCTAGTGGCTAAAACCACAATTGGCATAACATATTTGAATCTCCAATAAAAGTGACATAGTGATAGCTCTGTTACTGCTGAATTTTGATCTTTAAAAAAAAACTGTACACTGCTAAATTGCTGTTCCTCTTTAAGGACTTTGTCATTTGCACATTTTGAGTGCACTGATGAGCATATATAGCCACTCTAACATACCCAGCAGTCAGAAGCAGATTTTTTGGTGAACTTTTTTATAATTTGGAATTTTCTTAATTAGCTCTATGACTTGCTTAGTGTCCTTGGAGTTGTTATTAAATAGATGATAACGAAAAACGCACATTTCAGTAATGTTTCTGAGGGGAACATGTGCATTAATAAACTGCTCCAGATTTCCTTTCAGGTCCTCTCCATGTGTCAGCACCACGTCTGTGCTCTGCCTGATCATCCAGCCTAACGTCTTCTCCAAGTTTTCAAATATTACTCTCTCAGCATCTGTGAACTGGCCCAGCTGCAACACGAGTAACACCACACATTGCCCAGGCTGACAGTACTTCCTACACTCCTCTACCTGCAGAGTTTTTCAGTTTTTCATGAAAGAAGTCTGGAGTGTCGACCACTCTCACATACATCAAATGGCTTCTCCATGATTCTGACCTCACACTGTGTGGTGACTGGCATGGAGCTTGGCTGAGATGTAAAAAGTTGTCTTGGATCTATTTAGGAGTTCCCAGCATCCAGCATGGTGTTTGCAGATGCACTCTTTCCAGTCCCAGTTAGTCCCAGTAGAACAATGTTAAATACGTTGTCCGACCCTACACAAGCACTGCTGCCTTAAAGATACAATTACAGCAAATTTGTCAGTATTTTTGACTGAAAAAATTTCATCAAAAGATACCATGGATAAAAACAAAGGGAATGGTGAAAATCTTAAATTATATCTCCGAATTGTTTTCACTCTGAATTAATTATTACTAATAAAGGGACACAAATATGTTAGTTCCCATCTTATTAAACTCTGATGTTTCGAGTTTTAAGTGTTGCACCTGCAGCAGAGGCATGTTGTGAGGTGGACAGACTGGTGGGGCAGCAACATACATACTTTAACTTATTTAGACACATTAATTCATTCCTTTGTTAAAAGCTTTCAGCAACACCTTACACTATTTTCACAGCTCTCGGTTGCTCTGTGTTGCATTAAAAAAAATAAACAGTGAGCTGCAGGAAATGGGTCTCTGTTGGTCTCCACAGCCAAACCAGGGATCATATATTTACTGCAATGTTTGACAGGTTCAACCAAAATATGAAGAGTGACCCTCAAAATGTTTAAAAAAAAAACAAAATCATTGTAGTATAAAATTCCTTGTACACTAGGTGACAGGAAATGTTATGACCTTTCAAAATGACGCTGACCCACCTCATGCAGCATCTCTTCTTTTTTCATTCAACAAAATGGTGCCTCAATTTCTCACTACTGTTATTCATCACATTTTCACTTATGGTGGTGTTGGAGGAGTGTGCAATTAACCAAGCTATTATTTGTGCTTGGTGCCCAAATAACAAAAGACAGAATCTGAAGAAACAACCTGGCAACATCTTCACATCTTCATCAGGGTGATTTACAGGAGGGAAAGGAGGTAAATCACCCTGGTGAAATAAAGGAGATTCTTCCAGTTAATCAACTAACATTGTAGAGTTGTTTCTTCATATTGACATTCATTTGCACCACTTAAAAAGCACAGATGCAAGTCACGGTGTTGGATTCAAAGGCCAGATTGCCTCCTCACCACGAAAACATTTTAAGATCAAATATAAGTATAGTTAGCATAATTACTGTATAGATATCACAATAGCTGCAGAAAGAAGTCCCACCCTGCTTTGGGGTTAGTTTGTGTTCATCCATATTTTCTCATAGTAGACTTCGGAAATAGGTCTTTATGGAACTGAAGCATGATACTGCTGTATTTTGTGCTGAATTCTTTTTACCTACTTGGGCGGGTAAAAAATTGTGATCAATTCAGTATTTTAACCAAGATGTTACTTTGGATATTCACAATGATTTGTGTCATTAACAAATCAACCATTTTTTTTAGGTGACTAAAATAATTTTTTTCTGCTGTCCCACTCCACATCAGTACATTGCTCAGCTTTTATGCCAGTACTCCTGCCTGCTTCTCCAAACTGGTGGGCGCAGACCAAGTGGCGACCTCTGGGCCTTTAAAATGAAGCCAACACTGAAGTGCCAAAAACTGCTGTTCCTCCTGAGTGAATCCCCATAGACTCCCATGTTAAAATGTCCAACTTTACAGCAGAAATAAATATGTTTACAGCCGGGTACAAAAAACTGTTTTGGTTTCTGTAGCTAATTTCCTGCTTCATCACAATTGAACGGGGGGTGAATTTTTATGTAACTCACCTGTTTACATTTTATTTAAGTTAAGTTATGTTGAATTGAGACCATGGCCTCTTTGTGGCAATCATACTCTCATCCACCTGTCAATCAAACTGGCATGCACAGAAGTCTCTGCTCCACACGTGCTCCTCCTCTTTGTCCATTTTTGGATTAGCTGGGAGTTAAGGGTGGAGTGAGACACTGCCAAGATGGCGACGGTGGAGTTGCTCACTCTGAGCTTTGTTCAGAAACCTATGGGTGACTGTAAGGTTTGGATGGTGGTAAACCCTTACAACCAGGATGAAAGCCAGCAGGATTGAGGTGCAAGCGGGAGAGAGAACAGTCACACAATGATTGGTTTCAGAGCTCTTGGTTTACTGGTGACCAGAGGCAAATGACACAAAAAAAAGTCCAACAGCTCTTACATATCGATAGCAGAATGGCTGGACGACAAAAGCAGTCTGGCTGGTGTAGCAGGTCAGTGGATAGCAGCACCGGTGACGTCCAACCTGACCCCCCTTCTCTGACACCCCACCCTGCTTTCCCACCTGGCTTAAGTACCCCTAGCCTCTACCAAACATCACATAGTGAAGGGACCCTAGACACCAGCACCATACATTTCGAATACCTATTTACAATTTAACCATACTGATATTTACTTGCACTGACTTTTGGCCTAACACAGATTAAAATAAAATACATAATAAACTAAAGAAATACCCAACAAAAGCCATACTTACTTAAAACCCCTCTACCAGGTGGTAGAGGGGTTTTAATTAAGTTTTAATTTAGTTTAAAGTTTAAGTTAAGTTTAAGTTTTAATTAAGTTTCCCCTCTCTCCTTCCTGCCCACTTGGTACAGCCTGATAAGGTAATTGACACCTGCTGAGTCTGGTGGCTGCATTCCCATGTGTGCACTCCATGAAAACACCCCCCCCCCCCCCCCCCCCCCCGGTTCCCAAAATAAGAGCAAAACAAAAATAAACTTCCTGTATTAGCCAATGTGTATTGTTTTTTCACCTTAGTGAGGGGGGATGCTTGCCAGCTCCCTCACAGTGACATCACAGGGGGTCCATCCATCTTTATATACTGTACTGTCTATGGCACCGACCTGAATCTACTGCAAGTAATACACTGACTATGGATAAGTACCTCATCCAATCCCACGTCAAATAACTGAACTATGACTTTAAGTTGTCCTCTTAGGCAAAGTTCACAACCAGATAACCCCCAGACAAGTTCCACCCATCAAACCAAACTACCATTTAATTTATACAGACAAACATTAAAAAATATATTTAAAATTTGCATTTTATACACTGAAAGCAGTGGAACCTGTTTTTAAGCTTTTCAGAAAGTCTGATGAAAGAAATGCTGAAAATACATAGATAAACACAAGCTAGTTCTGTAGCATGTGCAACCTCTGATGTCTATACATATGGTCACAACTTTATTTAGTTTTTATACCTTTATACCTTCTTCTCTCTAAGGTTGCCTTTCTTTGTATCACAACATCTCGACTGTAGTTTTTGTAAACTGTAGTATCCTAAATACTTCTGGAGTTAGATAGAGGGAGCTGTAGGATCCATGGGTGGACCTGACAGGAAGTCCTGTCAGGAAGTATTTTATATAGGAAGTGATGTATGAATTGTGTGCTCTTTTGGTCTGTCACTATCATCGATTAAAAGCCAAGAAATATATGATGGCGAGTGCTGTGTCCTCCTTGTGCTGCCTGGGCCCACAATATTACATATGGCGACGAGGATAATTTGGAGAAGAGTTTTTTGCCCTGCTCTCTGGCCACTGTGGAAGGAATTGCTTCTTTGATTGGAGGATAGGACTCCAGGTGAACAAAGGACTTGGGGGAAGGGAGGAAGACACATGCAGGTGAGATGGCAACAATAGGATCCCTGCCACCATTTGATCCAAAAGTGCAAGCTTGGGAGGAATATTGCGAAATAATGGAACACTTCTTTATTGCAAATGTTATTGAGGAAGAAGAGATAAAGAAGTCCATTTTGCTTAGTGTGGTGGGAGCACAAACTTACAGTTTGATGAGAAACCTCTTAAGTCCTGCAAAACCAGGAGAGAAGACTTTTGGACAACTGGTAACTTTATTAAAGAACCACTTTAACCCCAAGCCAAGTGAAATTGTCCAGAGATTTAAATTTAATTCACGCTTGAGAAGATCCCCCGAATCTGTGTCTGAATATGTGGCAGAATTAAGGAAATTGGCACAAGATTGTGATTATGGAGCAACACTTTCACAAATGTTACGGGATAGACTGGTATGTGGAATAAATGATGACCGCATCCAAAGAAGATTATTGTCAGAGACTAATCTCACATTTGAAAGTGCCCTGTCTCTAGCACAAGCAATGGAATCTGCCAACAAGAATGTGCAGGATTTGCAAAGTAAGGCAGGAGCCATGTCCTGTAATGCAGTGAGGGCTGGAGGATCAGAGAGCACGGGGAAGAAGAGAGAGAGCCAGAGAAGAGCAGAAAAAGATAAAGATTGTTATCGCTGTAACGGTAAACATTCACCTGAGGACTGTCGGTTCAAAAAGGAAAAGTGTCATGCCTGTGGAATAACTGGACACATAGCTCGAGCGTGTCGCAATAAGAAAAAGTTAAATGCTGACAGGAGAAATGACAGAAGGCCCAGAGCAAGTGGAAGACGCTATACACAGGAGAGAAAAGTGCATTATTGTTCTCCCAGAGTGGCAGAAGGGAGTGATGAAGACGAACAGCCATTATCTTTGTATAATGTCTGGTGCGAAGATGAAGAGGAGGCAGTGCCCCCTTACAAGGTATGCATGACTCTAAATGGTGAACCAGTGATATTTGAAGTGGATACAGGATGTGGACTCACCATAATGACTATGAAAGCATTCAAAGAAAAAGTGAAAAATGCCCCTCCATTAAAGAAAACTCGCCTGAAGTTGAAAACATATACAAAACAAAAGATAAAGGTGCTGGGGAAAGCATATGTGAAAGTGAATTACAAACAGCAAGAAAAGATATTGCCCATAATAGTAGTTAAAGGCACAGGTCCAAACTTATTGGGAAGATGGTGGTTGAAGCATGTTAAATTGGACTGGGCTGAGATAAAGCACCTTGCACACCATTCACAGTCTCTGAACCTGGAGCAAGTGCACACTGCAAACCACTCACAGCCCCTGACCCTGCAGCGAGTGCTACAAAAGCATGAAGGAGTGTTTAAAGAGGAGCTGGGAACGTTAAAAGGGTTTAAAGCTACTATTCATGTACCTGTTGATGCTGCTCCTCGCTTTTATAGACCAAGATCAGTTCCCTATGCTATGAAGCCTAAAGTTGATGCAGAGATTGACAGACTGGTAAAAGAGAACATCATTACTCCAGTCAAGTATTCTGAATGGGCAGCTCCTGTGGTTCCTTTGCTCAAACCGGATGGTGACTGTAGATTGTGTGGAGATTATAAATTGACTGTAAATAGAGTCTCCACCCTAGAACAGTACCCCATACCCAAAGTAGAAGATTTGATGGCTGTGTTAGCTGGGGGGAAGCAGTTTACAAAACTAGACATGAGCCATGCATATCAACAAATCCAAATGGATGATCAGTCTAAAAAGTACTTAACTGTAAATACTCACCGTGGAATGTTTACATATAACAGACTACCATTTGGTGTATCCTCCGCTCCAGCAATATTCCAGAGAACCATGGAGGGGGTTCTCCAGGGAATTCCACATGTAGCGGTGTATCTGGATGATATACTGGTTACCGGAGCAACCAGAGAAAGGCACCTAAAGACCCTGGATGAGGTGTTGAGCCGCTTAGAGGAGGCGGGTCTCAGATTAAAGAGAAGCAAATGCACGTTGCTGGCTGATGAAGTTCAGTATTTGGGACATAAAGTGGATGCTAAAGGAGTGCATACTGTGGAAGCCAAAGTAAAGGCTGTTGTTGATGCTCCCACCCCAACTTCAGTAACAGAGCTCAAGGCCTACCTGGGCTTGTTGAATTATTATAACCGCTTCCTTCCCAATCTCTCCACATTGCTGGCCCCTTTACATCATCTGCTGAGGAAAGATGTGGTTTGGAGCTGGGGCAAACAGCAAGAAGAATCCTTCAGGAAATCCAAAGACTTATTAAAGTCAGCTGATGTGTTAGTGCATTATTCTGGGAAGAAGGCTTTGCTATTAGCCTGTGATGCCTCACCCTATGGCCTAGGAGCCGTATTGTCCCACAAAATGGAAGATGGAACAGAAAAACCCATTGGTTTTGTATCTCGTACCTTGGCACCAGCGGAGAAGAAATACTCTCAGCTTGATAAAGAAGGTTTGGCTGTGATCTTTGGAATTAAAAGGTTCCACAAATACCTCTATGGACGAAACTTTACAATTGTAACGGACCACAAGCCCTTGATATCCCTGTGCAATGAAACTAAACCTGTTCCTCAGATGGTGTCACCACGTGTTCAGCGTTGGGCTGTATGGCTCAGAGCTTATGAGTATCAGATTGTGTATAGACCTGGAAAGCAGCACATAAATGCAGATGCCCTCAGTAGGCTCCCCCTTCCAGAAACATCACCTGCTGAGGAAGAGGAGGATCTGGTGCTGATGCTGGATGGAATGGATGATGCACTGGTGACCACGGAACAAATAAGACATTGGACAGCTAAAGAGGTGACATTGTCACGAGTGCAGGAGTATGTCTTAAAAGGATGGCCTTCTACAGTGGAGCCTGAACTCATGCCTTACTTCACCAGACGCTGGGAGCTCAGTGTGAGAGATGGATGTGTTCTGTGGGGGGCTCGTGTCATTATTCCTCAGAAAGGAAGGAAAACTCTGTTAAAGTTGCTGCATCAGTCCCACCCAGGAATGTGTAGGATGAAAGGACTAGCTCGGTCATATGTCTGGTGGCCACAGATGGATCGAGATGTTGAGAGGGAAGTAAACCAGTGTGACGCATGTCAACAGCATAGCATGTCTCCCTCTACAGCACCCTTACATCCCTGGGAATGGCCAGAAAAGCCTTGGACCCGACTCCATGTGGATTATGCAGGTCCATTTTTGGGTAAACTGTTTTTGGTGATTGTTGTTGCCCATTCTAAATGGATGGATGTATATCCAGTGACTACAGCAACCTCACATGCAACCATTGAAAAGCTCAGACAAAGTTTCAGTGTCCATGGATTGCCACAGATGTTGGTGAGTGATAATGCTACCTGTTTTACAAGTGCTGAGTTTGCTGATTTCATGTCTAAAAATGGGATCAACCATGTCACCTCAGCCCCTTTCCATCCTTCATCAAATGGACTGGCCGAAAGAGCAGTTCGAACCTTTAAGGAAGGGATGAAGAAGATACAAGGAGGAAATGAGAGCTTGGAAGCAAAAGTGTCCAGATTCCTTTTTAGTTACAGAATCACTCCACACTCTACTACAGGCTTGTCACCAGCTGAAATGTTGATGTCAAGGAGACCTAGGTCTGCCTTGGATCTGTTACTTCCAGACATGAAGTCTAAGGTGGAAAAGAAACAGTGGAAACAAAAAGTTAATCATGACACGCACACAAAGCTCAGAAGTTTTGCACCTGGGAATCCTATATTTACAAAAAACTATGGATATGGTCCCAAATGGATTCCTGGAACGATCGAGAGCTGCACAGGTCCCCTGTCATGTACAGTCCTCATAGGAAATGGACAGATCGTGAGGAGACATATTGATCAAATCAGGAAGAGAGAGTCCAGTGGTGTTCCTGATATAGATCCCAGTACACCTCAGGCTGTGAGCAGCCCATCTCTTATGGAGACAGAACAAGTACAGTCCCCTGAGGTCCGGATCCCTGACTCTTCATCCCATGTGGAGGACTCTGGGAGTGCCCCACTGATACTGGGGAGTGAGTCCCCACATGTATTACAAGAACAGTTAACACCACCCTTAAGGCGCTCTATTAGAGAGAGACGCCCGCCTGACTATTATAGGCCTTAAATAAACACTGAAAAGAAAGTGAATATTTATTCAGCTCTGCAGAGAATACCACCGTTGCTTAACTTTAGTTAAAAAAAAAAAAAAATTGTTCTAAGTAGTTGATATAAGTTTAGTTTTTGGCAAGTTAAGTTCTTAAAGTTTGAAACAAACCTAAATTGTAAGTTACAAATTAAGAGTTAATTTGAAGTAAGTGCAACATATAAAGTTGAGTAAAGTGTATAATGTTGATTAACGTGTCTTATGTTCTCTTGCAGTGTATGTTGTCTGCAGACCTGAGAAGGGAGGGATGTAGTATCCTAAATACTTCTGGAGTTAGATAGAGGGAGCTGTAGGATCCATGGGTGGACCTGACAGGAAGTCCTGTCAGGAAGTATTTTATATAGGAAGTGATGTATGAATTGTGTGCTCTTTTGGTCTGTCACTATCATCGATTAAAAGCCAAGAAATATATGATGGCGAGTGCTGTGTCCTCCTTGTGCTGCCTGGGCCCACAATATTACATAAACATATAAGAATGACTGATGGGTTGGACACCACTTTTTGCATTCCTTGGCCACATTTTCATTTGCGATTGCCAAAGGGCTGTTAAATTTTCTTCAGGTGTCCGAGTGAATGGAAGCTTTCACTATCTGGTAACATGACGATCAAGAGTGCTGTGATTTTTTCTCCAAAGGTATCCTGAAGTTTACTGATTTGAGTGATGACCTTTTCCTCTTAGGTATTTTCTGGATCTATTGCCAGTATGAACAGATGGGGGCCAGGATGAGAAATTGCCATGAAGTTAATAATCTGCTGATCTGGGTGGTGACATTCTTCATCAAAGAAGTCAGGGGTATTGAGGATTTTGAATAAGACGCTCTCGCCCACAACGAGGTCGTTTGATATTGTGATAAAAGCAGATGCACTATTGAGGATCATATTTCCAATGGCGTTCTTTAACTGAACTCTCTTTCCAAACAGAGCGATGGTTAACTTTTCAGGACATGCTGTAGAAAGAAGAAATTTGTTTTAATAAACAGTCTGTTAATGTTTGTGTTTGCATATGGTTACAGTAGAACATATAGCGCTCAGTTAACCCTAACTTCTTTCTCAGCAGACCTTTGATTTCCTGCTTTACAGGTGTCAAGCTAGCTAATGGCTAAGTGCGTCTATTGCAAAACCATAGATTCACCAGATGGTTGTGCAGATGCTGTGTGGCTGTGATTGCAGAATTAAAGGATTTCAGACATTAGTGTGATTCTAGTCATTCACCTGCTGCAGATTTCTATCCACTACAGAAATGGAAGCAAGTTACACTTTCCTCACTATCACTGTAGATACAACTTCCAATTATGAGATAAGCATGAATGCTAAAATGTAATGTAACAAAAGCAAAGGTAGACAAGAATTATAAAGTCAGTGTTGTAGCAGAAAACCCCTGAGAGTATTGACCCGAGCAAGGTTGTTTTCATGACTGTCTCTTTGTCAGTTCGTTTGTTTGCCAGCAATGTGTGTATGTTGTGTATGGACTCAGTGGATGATGCTGAAAAGACTGATATAATCCATGCCTATCTGCGTCATAAGAATTTTTCTGCCATTTAACTCCTTTTTAACTGGACATACGTTTTACTCCATCTCCTGCATCTTTTATCCAAGCTTCAAACATATCCATTAAATTGGTTTATGTGTTCAGATTTGAGATGTAATATTTTCGCAGGATACCTAACAACATTTTGTGGATGTGGTCAAATCAATTCAAGCGGCTATTACTCTTGAATTCTTCATTCAGTTGCATCCAAATTTGGCCCATGTATACAGACTGAGGCCAAACAAGACTGCCAAGTTTCATGCAGAATCGCCATTAGGAGGTCCAATTGTAAAAAAAAAACAAACATTACTTAGTACAAATCACTACTACTCTCAGATTGTGATGACTTGAAACAAGGTTCCACTTTCCACAAATGTCAAGCATGACCAGGCCTTTAAACAGCTTGTCAAAATGTCTCATTAATTAGAGACAGACAGACGCTTACTGGCTAAATGCCTCACATGTCCCTTGCTTTGACCATAATAACATCATCATTCGCCAGAAGCGAAGGCAGCAGATTGCAGCTATCAGACACATTTTCTTCTGAAAATGAAGATATTCTATTTAATATTCTATTTTAATCATGTTTTCCACGTAATTTTCAGAGTTTTGACTGGTGCTCTTTTAACTGTCATCTTGTGTCCTCTTCTTCTGTGATGGTTTAATGGTAGATGACTGGAGTATTAGTTTTCTGGGATCTTCTGGAAATTCAAATTGATGCTATAGTTGAATGGAAACTACACTGATGTGTTGTTCAAAGTCTGTGGCTCTTGAGTTGTGTAGCAGGCTGATGTCCTTTAGTCGGTGCGACCCTCTGTCTATGAGAGATAGCTGATTGTAACTGCTTTGCGCAAATACAGTTTAAAATTTAAAAAATGTATGTATGAAAACAAGTTCTCCATTCATATAGAAAGAGCATTGCGAGTAGTTAATGCAAAGATAGGGCATGTCATCATCATCAAAAACACATCAAATTGAATTTCACTTGGACGTCACAGGTTATTGACAGGTTTACAGGATATCATTAATATGTGTTGTATATATGTACATACATATGTACTGTATGTACTTAAATTTAGTACATTCACTTGTTCAGTGTCCTCTACAGGCTGTAAAGCTTTCACAGGTAACATTCTAACTTCAATTAAATATAGTGGTGTTGTACACGACAGTTTAGTTACCCACCCTGCTCAAAGTTGTGCAACCATGGCTAAAATTACATTCATTTGAACCATTTAAAACCTGATTTACAACCTTTGTCAGTTTTACTTTGATTGATGAATATTAAGAGATACTGGTGGGATGAAAATAAGGTAAAAAATGTCAGAGAAGGCTTCATTATTTCAATGACACATAAGATTATTAGTGTAAACAAAAAGTGATATCCAGTTCAAAATCACCTGTCCACTGCAGCAAACTCCATGAGGAAAGTTCAACTGACTGTTAGTGTTGTGAACATGAATTTGAATTATACAGTAGCTATTCAGGATGACCAACAAAAATATTTCTTAAAACAATTTCATGTTGCAGTTGCATGTCAGAATCACTATTGAATTTGTTACATCTTAATCTGGTGGCAAAAAGGGTTAAAGGTATTTATCATGTCTTGCCAGAGACTTTGTCCCTAAAAATGCTAGAAAATGTAAAAACAAAAGAGAACAAATAAGCTTCACTTACTTGGTGGGGGAGGTCTGTTCGAATACATTTCAGCTGATTATAAGAGAACAGACAGCTGGTAGTTTTCACCACAGTCTCTGGATCAGCTCATCATTTTTCAACATTCACCAGCTCCTTTCAGTATATTGTAGTTAACACATACGTAATAATTATGTGATTTTTTTTTTATTCATCTTAAAACTTTTTTATCATTGGGAGTTGGGAAGAGTGCCGTCTGTAACACTTTTGTGGGTAGAAAGATTTTTGTGTCTTCGGTGAGTGCACAGTCGGTGACAGAGACCTGTGAGAAAGACCGGGTCAAAAGTTGCAGAAAGATTCATGTGGTCGATACACCAGGGATTCTGGAATCATCTAAAAGTGCAGACAGCATTAAGAAAGAGATTCCAAAAAAAGTATCCAGGTGTCTTCTCCTGGCCCTCATGTCTTCCTGCTGGTTATCCAGATTGGCAGGTTCACAAAAGATTGGCAGGTTCACAAAAGAAGAGGAAAACTACGTGTAAGCCCTGGAGACAATCTTCGGACCTGAGGCATCCAAGTACATGATTGTTCTGGTCACGCATGGTGATGAGCTGCAGGGTGGACCTATACAGGAATATGTGCAAACCGGCCACCCAAAACTTCCCAAGAGGTGATAAACAGGTGTGGTAACAGGTACCATGTCTTCAACAACAAGAAAAGGAGGAATAGAAGACTAAGTGGTTGAGCTGGTCAAGAAAATTGATGAGATGGTGGCAGCAAATGGGGGAAAGCACTTCAGTGACAAGATGTATGAGGAGAGGAAACAGTTTCTGCACCAGCAGAGGGAGGAGAGAGACGCAGCAGGTTTACAACTTGTCCTTCATGTCTGATCTGCTTCAGAAGGTCTTGCTGTTTCAGGACATACTGGCTGTTGCTGCGCAGGACAACACCAACAACCTGGACCACTCCGTCACCCTCTCCTACTCCAACCTGAGACCTGCTGTCTGATGGAAACAGCCTTCAGTTCCTTTCCAGATTTCTCCAAATCTCATACAGAACGGTTCAATTCCTTAAAAAGCTGGTAGGGAATTAAACTGTTTGTACAACCAGCCACAATAGCTGGAGAAAACAATAAGACAGTTAATTAACTGGTGGACCCTACCTGTATATATTAGTATATTTTTTGTCGATTGATTTTTTTTTATGTTGTCGTTTCGTCTGACAATGGAGAAAATAATGTACACAAAAGGAAGAACTCCTGGCTTTAAAGTTTACCAGATATGGAGTTAACCATCCCATACCGGCTGAGCTGAAGAAGCCGTACTGTGGATGCAGTGCCGGGGCTAAGCTAAAGGCTAGGAGATGGAGATATAAACCTTTTCTACCTTTTCTGATGGGAAATGTCAACTCCCTGGCTAACAAGTGTGATGAACTGGAAGCACTTGTGAAGAACCAGCAAGCATATTGTGAGTGTAGTCTCATGTGTTTCACGGAGACCGTTGTGTGGATTTACCCGGCTTCACTGCAGTTCAAGCGGACAGAGATGCTGGAGCATGTGGGAAGAATAAAGTTGGACTGGTTCTTCTTGTGAACAATAGATGGTTCCACCCCCGGTCACATCACAGTGAAGGAGAAGATCTGCTGTCAGGATATTGAACTGTTGGCAATTGGTCTTAAACCGCACTATGTACCAACAGAGTTCTCACACATCGTCGCCATTGTTGTTTACATTCAACCACAAGCAGAGCCTGCAGTCGCGTGTGATGTCATTCACGAGATTGTTGCGGTAGTACAGACCCAGCACCCTGATGCATTCATTGCATAAAATAAGACACTGGATCTGTTGTATGCAAATGTAAGGAGGCCTACACTGCTTCAGATCTAACACCACTTAGCAGATCAGATCATAATCTGGTTCTTCTTCAGCCTTCCTACAAGCCCTGTGTACTGAGGCAGGCTGCAACCACCCGCTCATTCAGGAACTGGACCCCTGTTGAAGTCACAGGAAAATAATAAAAGCCCCTTACCTTGATAGAATGATTGAATGTACCACAGACTATATTAACTTCTGTATGGACACTGTAATACCAGCAAGGACTGTACAATGCTTTCCAAACAACAGACCCTGGATCACCAGTAACATCAAGACCCTCCTCAACCAGAAAAAGGAGGCCTTCAGGGATGGAGACAGGGAGAAGCTCAGGTGTTTGCAACATGAGCTGAAGAGGAGATTAAAGCAGGCGAAGGACGACTACAAAAAGAAAGTAGAGAGGAAGCTGCAGCACAACACCAGGGAGGTGTGGAAGGGGATGAGGACCATCACTGTAAAGAGAAGAACAGCCAGGCATCATCAGGTGATGTGGACAAGGCCAATGAGTTCAACTTGTTCTAAAACAGGTTTGACATAGCATCACCTGTTCTCTCTCCCACTGCTCCAGCTGCAGCTTCTCCTACGGCATCTCCTCCACAACCTGAAACTGCAGCTGCAACTCCCTCCACACTGGGGTCAAGTCTCCTGTCCTTTACAGCAGAGGAGGTGAGGTTGGAACTCAAGAGGCTACGTCCTGGAAATGCAACAGGCCCGGATGGTGTGTGTCCGAGGCTGTTAAAGGACTGTGTAGCCCAGCTGGCTGAGCCTCTCCAGAGGATCTTTAAATGAAGCCAAACAGGGAAGGTCCCCGCCCTGTGGAAAACATCATGTCTTGTTCCAGTACCTGAAGTAAGACTGATAAATGACAACAGACCGGTGACCCTCACATCACACATTATGAAGACCCTGGAGTGGCTGCTTCTCCAACTTCTGAGGCCACAGGTTGAACATGCACTAGACCCCCTACAGTTCGCCTACAAAGAACATATTGGAGTGGATGATGTGTCCTTTACATGGTCCAGTGGCCCATTCTTACTTGGACAAGCCAGGTAGTTACATGAGGATTATGTTCTTTGATTTTTCAAGTGCATTTAACACCATCCAACCCCCATTCTTAAAGACAAGCTGGAGGGGATGGGGGTGGATCCCTGCTTCTCGTCCTGGGTTGTGGATTACCTGACAAGACGACCACAGTACGTCAGGCTGGGTAACTGTGGGACAGTGATGAGCAGCACTGGGGCTCCACAGGGGACTGCTCTGGCTCCATTCCTGTTCACCCTGTATACAGCGCACTTTAAATACAACTCCTGCCACATCCAGAAATACTTGGATGACACAGCTATTGTGGAGTTTATCAGGAATGGGCAGGAATAGGACTTTCAGACATCTAGGCCCACCCTTCAGCCAGTCAACATTCAAAGGAGAGGACATTGAGGTGTACTCACACTTATGAATACCTAGGTGTGCACCTGGACAGTAAACTGGCCTGGTCCCTGAACTCGGGTGCCATCAACCGGCAGGGGCAGAGCTGACTCTTTTTCCTCAGGAGGCTCAGGTCCTTTGATGTCTGCAGTGAAATGCTACACATTTTTTAATCAGTCAGTGGTGGCCAGTGTACTTTATTATGCTGCAGTCTGCTGGGGAACAGCATGTCTGACATGAACACAAAGAGACTGGATAAGCTGGTAAAAAAGGCAGGGTCTGTTCTTTGCAGGAGTCTGGACTCACTCAGTACTGTTGTGGAGAGATGGAGTCCATCTTAGACAATACCAACCACGCTCCACAACATTCTGGCAGGACAGAGAAGCAGCTACAGGTGCAGCAAATGTCTTATCTCACTACGCTGCAGAACAGTGAGGTTTAAGAGATCCTTTGTTCCCACTGCCATCCGGATGTACAACACCTCCGCCAAAGGAAGTGGACCAATCTAATTATTGTTTATTTATTATCAACTGTTATTATTATTATATTTATCATCAACAATGAGCTAATGGACACATGAATTTCCCCTAGGGGATAAATCATCTATCTATTATTCAAAGACAAAAGGTAAAACAATATTTCATGAACATAACAATCAACTCTAGTTGATGTTAATCAATGTTAGTTCTGCTTACAAAATGTTTTTGTTGGATTCTCTCAGGATTCTCCTTCACATCTTCCCTTCACCTCATGACATTTTCATCAAGGTCAAGGAAAAAGAGGTTAAGTTTTTTCACTTTTCAACTGTAGCTTGGGTAGTGCACCCTGCAAGGTGCATGCTGTAAATTGCCAGGGTGCTGCATTGTCCTCGAAGTGTAGTTCCACGTTTTTTTTGTCGTCAAGTAACATGTACAGTGTTTTAAGCTTTCTTGAGGACTGCTCATCAAAACTGTGCAGTCGACAGTGTACTTCATTCAGTAATACACCAGGTTGTTTGATGTTAATTGTATGAAAATTGAAATATAGAAGGGGAAAGAGATTCCTCCATTTATAGTAATCTGGTTGGCATCATGTTTTCTTTCAAAATGTATTTTCTGCTGTAAATTAGTACAATATAAACAATATTTAGGAGACACGGTTGTATAAAGTTACTACGCATACAACACAGAATAATACACAGCACCTCTTTAAATTTGACTCCCATATGTATGTTAAGGCATTGAAAGACATGAGAAGTGGTTGAAGAACCTGCTGGACAAGAGCTTAATGAAACAGAGAAGGATGTTTTAGCTTCTCGAGGAAGCAGAGGATAAACAACTTTAATAACTTCCTGATCATGGAAAATTCTTGATTTCTGGTAACCGAAAATACAAGAATGTTCGTAACCTGGAGGCAGAAACGATCACATGCTTGACATTGAATGAAATTTATGGTAAGGGGTTGAAGAACCTATCAGATCAGAGCTTACCAAAACAGAAAAGAATGCCTTAACTGCTTGAGGAAGAAGCGCATATACTGAAAATGCCTTTCTTTTTTCTTTTTTTTTTTTGCTTTTCCTTTCCTATTTTCTGCCAGTGAGGTGTTCTGAGTTTCAGCTATAACTAATAAGAAAAACATATGCTGGAAATATTCTGGAAACATGTGCATCACACCTGCCTAGTGCAGTGTTGGAGACAGTGTCTGAATTCACCAAAACAAAACTGCTCAATTATCCCAAGACAGCAGGGGCAATAAACACAAACATGGGCATTGAAGCATAATTTAGCTACTCGTGGAAGAAGATGAGGTTAAATAACTAAAGTCTCCTCATATGGGGAAATTCTTGATTTCAGGTTATGAGAAATACAAATATTGCAATTGTGGAATGTCAGTTATGTAATTAGATTAACTTGTAAAAAATAAAAATTAAATTAAAATTGCAAAATATAATGGAAATTCATTTTGTTTTTTGTTGCTTTTAGTCAAGGGTCTGGGTTTTATCAAAAATAGAATTGAAAAATAGCATATATGCAGGAAATATGATCCCAAACTTCAGCATCATGAGTCAGTAGCGCAGGGACAACAGAGGACATGACCTGGGGGCAAAAACAATTACATGCTCGACATTGAAAGACATGTATGATAAGTGGATGAAGAATGCCTTGGTCCATAGCTTACCGAAAAAGAGGAAAATGTTTTAGCCACAAAAGAAGCCATATTTGACTTCCTTTGTTTTTTTTTGTACTGTATAAATATGTCAAACACATGATATTGTTGTAATAAATTTTCACTAAAATATACAATGCATTATGAATATACTGAATATTAAATTTACATAATCCAGTGGAATAGCTATACTCACAAGTGTGACAATCCTCTCCACCTGTGTACCTGTTGCTTCCTGTCTGTGGCTGCTTCCTTTTACAGGTATTAGACGTGGGTGTGGCCAAGGGTTGTCAGTACCTGGGCTCATCAGCAAACCTGGCACACCTGGGCCCTGTGTGCTAGTGCTTTTAAAACCCTGATGGAGATCAGTTCTTTCTCTCTCTCCTCCTGGAGGCACCTGTGGTTTGGTTGGCCTTTGGGTTGTGTTGTTTTTGTTGCTCCACCATACAACATTGCATTTACACACTTCTTCACTCATGAGCTTACACTGCTGATCCTACAGATTACACATGCCATTGTAAGTTTAGGTTCTTATAGATTTATTTTGGTTTTTTTTTTAAATAAAACATTTGTTAATTGGCTTCTTTGTGGGCATCTCCCTCTTTTTGTCATGGCCGTGTGGCCCGGTTTGTGACAAGTGGGGGCTCGTCCAGCCAAATTTGATTTGTTTGTGGCTGAGATGTCTAGTGATGGGTACATTTGGCACAACTTGTGTTTGGGAGATGCATTTTAGGTAGGAAGTTGAATTGATTGTTATTTGCTATTTCAGCCTGGGGAGTTCAATCCAGGCATGCAGGTGGGAACTATCACCAGTGATTGTGTGGGCCACTAGTGGGGTAATTTGTGGTTTTTGTGGAGTTTCCCTTGATGGGCATAGCAACGTGGCTCATTTGGGCCCGTTGGTTTGTTTTTTTTAGTTTGTTATTTTTGTGTGGCGTGCGGTTAGAGCAGTTGTCTCGGGAACACATCCAGAGCTGTCAGGTGAGTAACCCGTTTGCTTGGGGCCTAACTGGGCTACGGATTTGAGTGTTTAAATCTCCCACTGCTAAACTGCATGAAAACTAGGGGTCTGTGAGACTAGTTTTGGATAGGCAGGCTAGGTAGAGGGGGACTTCCACATTATTTTGGGGAGACACTATCATTTTCTAGTGGATCTGGGCAACACTGGTTGTTAGTTCTGTTGTCTTTTCTGTTCCTGCTGGGCCTTTAAATATAGTGTATGATGGCAGGGGTAGAAGGTTTTGTTGCTGCTCCAAGTGAGGAGTTTCTGGAACGTTGTACTAAAGATCGGCTTCTGAAAATTGCTGAAGGATGTGAAATTGATGCGAGTGATCTTGGTGATAGATGATGGAAGGAAAATGTAAAGGCTATGGTTAGACTGCAATTGATTGAGAAAGGGGTGCTGGTTGCTAAGCATGAGAGATCTGGTGAGCCACTGGCAGCACATGCACCTGTAGTTCCCTTAGGGAACTTAACCTTCGAGCAGCAAAAGGAATTGCTTTTGTTAGTTTCCTCATGAAAAAGAGAAACAGAGGTTGGATTTGGAGAGATTTAAGCTGGAGGTGGATAAGTAAGTGGCAATTGAGTGGTTGCGGCGGGAGACAGCAGGCAAGGATAGCATTGCAAACTGATAGGTTGGGATTAGTCAGAGAAGGCAAGCTTTCTGGGGATGTCCTGCAAGCAGAGGGAAGGTCATCTTTGCCATCTGGGTCTTCTAATATTGTCAGTAATTTACATCTTTTGCCCAAGTTTAATGAGAAAGATCCAGATGTCTTTTTCTCGTTTAAGTGAACTGCGCAGGCTAGAAATTGGTCAGATTCAGAACAGACTGTGCTGTTGCAGTGTGTCCCGTCAGGAAAAGCACAGGAAGCATTTGCATCTTTACGTGATGATAACCTAACCTATAAGTCAGTTAAGGCTGCTGTATGAAAGGCCTATGAATTAGTCCCAGAGGCGTATCGCTAGCAATTTAGGGCATGGGGAAAAAAGGGCTAACCAGTCGCATATGGAGTTTGTGAGGGAGTTCACTAATCATTTTAATCGTTGGTGTACAGCTTCTGATATAGATGATTGAGAGCTTGTGTAATTTGGTTATCTTGGAGCAGTTTAAGAGCTCTCTGCCTAGTCGTGTTGGTAAGGTTAGGACAGCCACTGAGGCTGCAGGTTTGGCCGATGAGTATGAACTCATTCATAAAAAAACCCGCCAGGTGAGCTTGTGTGGGACCCGGTTGTGCGCAAGGATGAGGGTTTGAAGTCGCTTGTTCGTTTTGGAGGTAGTTCAGTTAAGGGGTCCCAGGGGGCACCTGGAAAAGGAGACAATCCGTGCAATTACTGCCGTGAGGCAGGACATTGGAAGTCAGACTGCCCAATGCTGAGGGCTAAGAAGTAGCATGTTGGAGGTGAGTTTGTTAAATCGGCTGCACTGGCTGCTAATATTCCTGGTTCTGTGGATGTGAGAATGTGGCAGGATGGGCATGTAGAATCTGGCATTGATGAGTCCATTTGCCTTTTGTCAGGGAAGGGTTTGTGATACATATGGGTAGTGACATTAAAGTGCCCGTTAAGATTTTGAGAGATACAGGTGCTGTCAATTTTGGAATCCATTTTCAGAGAAGATTGATTCTAGAGATAAAATCCTTATGAGGGGAATCGGGTTGACTGTTGTCTGTCCCAGTGCATAAGATGAGCCTGGATTGTGACTTGGTGAAGGGTGAGGTGTCTATAGGTGTTAGACCGGCATTACCAGTGGAGGGCATTGATGTCATCCTGGGTAACGACTTGGCTGACAGTCATTTTTGGGTAAATGTGTGCCCACCACCAGTGGTCACTCTCTCTCTGATAGCCTCAGAACAGCCTGATTACAGTGTTTTGCACTTTCCTGGAGATTTTCGAGCATGTGCAGTTACACGAGCCATGAGTCGGGATGAGTCTAAGGGAGAAGAATGTGAAGTTGAGACTACTTTGCCATGTGTACCTGATGTTCCTTTGTCTGTGTCTCGCTGTGAGTTATGAAGTGAACAGAGTTGACCCATCTTTAGAGGAGCTGTTTGGGTCTGTGTTAGCCAGTGAGGTGATGGCATTTTAGTAAGGAAGTGGTTGCCCTATGGTGAGGATTTTGTTGGGGATCCCATCTTTCAAGTGGTAGTTCCATCTAAATTTCAAAGTCATGTGTTAAGTCTTGCTCACAATTCTTTCGCTCTCTCGCTTTCTCCCCCCTGGATATTAACTGTATGTGTCTCAACCTGGTAACACAAGCTTTTCGGAGGCTCTACAGTAGATAGCTCTACTGGCACACACAACAATACACACAAGCATATTGACAGACACACACAAACACCTTTGATATTCACCTTCAAGTTGGTAAAAAGAACTTCCTGGAGGCTCTGTTGGGCAGGTTCACACACACACACACACACACACACACACACACACACACACACACACACACAAAAACAAATAGCATGTCCACAATTTGGATTAACCTCCAAAAAGTCTCAACATGGTAAAAGGGAAATATTGACTCTGTACAAAACCTACTGCAAAACACAGAAACTTTCAAAATAAGAGTCTCAAAGGTAAGAGCTATAGAAGCTTTCATCTATATGGGGATATATTGGTATAGCTTTATTGCAGATCAACTTCTGTTAGGGCATGACCTGCATGTATACATGTACTGCTATGGTTGTAGGGGCAAATTCTGGTTTGAAACCATCACTGTGAGGTTATTTTGGCCAGTTGTGACAGCTTCAAAAGGCTTTTTGAGGGATACCTAAAATGACTGAGGTCAGGATAAGTCTCTACTACATGAATGAAACTGAAAGCAACATCCTTTGTACAGATTGAAACATGCTGTCACAGGTTGTTGAGGTAAGTAGGACCCAAATGCAGCCAACACAGGGGAATGGTGTGCAGAACGTTTAATTAACAAAAAGAACTTCAAAAAACAGGCACAGGGAAGCACAGGGGATGACAATAGGCAACAAGAACAAAACAAGGACAAACCCAAAGATGAACAGGACGTGAATAGCTTGGAGACGAATCCAGAAATAAACAGACGAACCGACACAAAGGGGAGCACAAAGACTATATAGACACAGGAGGCAAGGTGATTGCACACAGGTGAAACACATCAGGGCGGGGCAGACAATCAATACACAGAAACAAGACCACAACAAGAAGCAAGAACACTGAGACACAAGGAACCAAATTACAAAATAAAACAGGAAGTGCGAAAAGTCCAAAATAAAACTAACAAAGTGTCTGCCATGGCAAAACATGACACATGCAGAGTGAAGTACACGCACCAAGCAGCAGGCACATTCAACATTTCTCCAGGAATTTTATGTTCTTATAAGAAGTAGTAGTAGTATAGCAGTGGATTATTTACATAGCACTATGAATTTTGAATGATCACTGTGTTAAGAAAGATTGTCCTGTTATGTATATGTACTTTGTGGTTACTTGACAACTATGCTGACTTAGTTGTAGTCTTTGCCACATTTATTACAATATTTATTGTAACAATGTAGTTTGTTAATTTGAACAAACCTGCCTGTATTCATAAAATAGGGTTATGTTTTTGATGTGTTTTTTTATTCAAAAGAACCATAATAAGTAATTTTAATTTCTACTATACTGTGTATGACCACTAGTTCTACCCTCAGTAAGAATACAAGGTAAGACCATATCATCAGTTAGATACAAGTTGTCCACTTTGTAATGCCCTGCCAAATATAGGTAAAAATACTCTATATCTCTATATATAATATAGTGCTCATCACTGATTTACCATTGTTTTTATTTCTTTACAGAGTACAATGTGCGGATGAAAGCAGAAAAAGCCTGAAAGTGACAACTTTGAAGTTGGGTGCATGCTTCAAAGGGACACTGTATATTGTGCAATGTGTGTGTGTGTGTATATGTGTATATATATATATATATATATATTCCTATTGTTGTTTTGTTCCTATTATTTGCACTTTAAAATAGATGCTGGTGTATTTTTATTCTAGGTAATAGCCTATTTTGTTTTCTGTTCATCTTGTGCAATGGCCCAAAATATCACACTTATTATACAGATCACAGAACAAAACAGATCTAAAATGGTCCAGAAGAGGTTGTAGTGTTACATGTAAAAAGTTCCTTACTACCTGAAACATTAGTATTATTCTTACTAGTTTTTCAGTTTTATTGTTTGGACATTAATATGGATGTTGGTACATTTTATTTTTATAATTTATTTTCTGTTCATCTGGGCATTGGCCAAAATTACTTCTTACTTTTTTTTTTTATTGTTTTACGTGGGAGGGGAGATCATTTTTATGTTGAGTTATATTTCATGTTTAAGAACTTTGTTCTCAAAATTTTAAATAAACATTTTGGAGGAAAATGCTGCATCTGTTGCATTTATTGACCTAGAGGAGCTTTAATGTTTAACTTTTTACTATCATTTTCTGTAGGTTTAAATTGCTTGGGTTAACTTGAGATGTTAAATTTGAATTTGAGAGAGTTTTTCACAAATCTAGCCTGTTTTCCTTTTAAAGTGTAACAGATTGATGCATCTCCACAGATCATCTTAAAGGGTTTGGAATCCCCCCATTGTAGTTTGACGAAGTAGGGGCCCCTAAATAGCATCTTGCATAGGGCCCCCAAAAATGGCCCTGGTAGTACCAATAACTGGACAATCCAAAAGTCTCTATATAAATCTGTCACAAGGTTATCAGACAGCCATGGATAATGTAATGACACATATAGCTCTTAACACATGCATATATGCAGGCAACAGCCTGTGGAACTTTCATGTGACTTGAGTCAGTATGATCACAGCTCAAACAGGTATGGAAACATTGGAAGACGGTTTATTCAGAGTTCATCATAGCACAGAGACAGAACTGATGAATGTTACAGATGACCTTCTGGGCCGAATGGTTTGGACGCATACCACATGGTCCACAAATGCCCAGAGAAGTGAATCCCCAGTTTGACTCCCTACACCATTTGCTGCATGTCTTTGGCTACTCTCTTATCCCACATTTCCTGCCTGTCTCCAATTGCTATCCAAAACTGTGATGACAGTTTTATTTACATTTGTTTAGTTTCAACAGCTACAAAGTCCAAAGTGTTCAGGACAAGGTTATGATACTTTGGGATTTTTCATTAGTTTTTATTTTTATTCTTTTTGACTTTTTGTTTTTGATTTCAGTTTAGTTCTGATTAGTTTTTAAAGCCGGTTTGTTTGTTTAGTTTAGTTTTCATTTTTTGAAGATGCTTAGTTTAGGTTATAGTTTCAGAGTTAGTTTCAGTTCTTTTGGTAATATGGGGGATTTGTTAGGGACAACATTCAAAAATGTCAGAAAAAGTATTGTGTAATAAAAACTCAAAGTATCAAACCATTTAAATTTTTTTTATCCATTTAGGACAGAAGGACAATCGTCCACAAAAGACAACTATAAAAGATGTGTGTTAGTGTGTTTGTGTCATTAAACAGAAACAATCAACTGGATACAACAGAGCATAAAATGTAGATCTGGACACAAACATGTAAACAGTCAACAAGATGCAGCTTTAAGTGCAAAATGTGTGTGATTGTGCTTCTGAGGTGACACGCAGGTCGAGTCAATCTGAGAAAGAAACTCAAAAACCAATGAATTCTAGAGGTTTGACTAAAAATGAACTCATCAACCAACTGGACTGTCCAGGACCAGTTGTACATACTGTAGCTCTGTGGCTCATCACTGCAGTACTTGACATCATTAATACAGTGAATGTTGTGGACACTTAAAGTGCACATGTACTGGTCGTACACTGAGAGCAAGACAGCTGCTAAGATACGGCAAAATTCTTTAGCTGTAAGAGGAAGCAAGGAAGTAAGGAAGGAAGAGAGATTTCATACCCATCAAAGAGCACTACAGGCTGATGTATGAAATAAACTGACAAAGACGAAAACTAAAGACACTTTCTTTATCAATTTATTTTGGTTAGTTTTGTAAACACACGTTACAGATTATACTTTTGAAACTGATCATTTGGCTGAATTTCAAGCTTGCCTCCATAAAGGACATAAAGACCTAGATGACCTGCAAGACAAAACTGTAGTTATTGTACTGGGCCCAAAACACCTCAGAAAGACATTACTCTAGATCACCCAGCTCCTGTCTCCAGCACCACCATAAGGAATCTTTGATCAGGATATGTCCTTTTAACTCCCACATAAAACAAACTTAAAGGACTACCTTTATTCAGCTGCATTGCAAAAATCAGACACATCCTATCTTAAAAAGATGCAGACAAACTCTTGGCTGGATCATTGCAATTCTTTAGGATGCCCTAACAAGTCTCTAAAGACTCTCCAGTTGATCCAAAAATGCTGCAGCACAAGTACTCACAGGAACGAAAGATAGAAAGAAAGACAAAAGATCATATTACTCCTGTATTTGCTTCAATGCCTCAGTGTAAATTGGGAGCTATCAGGTTCCTCTCCTTTGGAGCCATCTTCCAATTTGGGTTCAGGAGGTAGACACCCTCTCCATATTTAAGAGCAGCCTTAAACTTTCCTTTTTGATAAATCTTATAATTAGCATTCAGGCCTGCCTTGAAACATCCCTAAGTTATGCTGGTACATACTCAAACTGCCGGGGGACTTCCCATAATGCACCAATAAGCTCCTCTCTCCTCCTCTCCATCTGTACACACTCATATTCTATTCATGCATGTTACTTTTTGTGCTTTTTCATCCCTCTCCTCCTCTGCAGGTATTTCTGTGATTGTACGCCACCAACTTTCTCCATGATCATATTACAATTATTATTAGGCTACAACTATTATTACTATTAGTCTTATTATTACTACCCCTATTATGTCCTATTATTATATTATTTTTATTAGTCTTATTATTGTTGGTATGTTCTCTGTCCCCCTGCCCACTCCGTTTCTCTCTCAATCCAGCGTGTCCAGGCAGATAGCTGGTCAACCCTGATTCTGGTTCTGCTCAAGGTTTTTGCTCCTAAAAGGCCACTGTCGCCAGCTGCTTGCTTGTGATCTCTGTAAATTACTTGATCTGACTTTATCTGACTTCACTACTGGATTTGGTTAGCACTAGCTACTTGTAAATCTGTTATCTAAATGTGTTATATTTTTATAAACGATGAATTGGATATACAATACGCTCCCATCTGAAATGTAGCATGATGGTGCAGTGAACATGTCACAGCTGAGACAAGGGAACATACTGTACAGCTCTATTTTTATCACCAGCACCATCACCATATGCTGTCATTTTACCACACAAATATCTATGCTGTAAATCAGTCACAACTCTGGATACTGTTCCGTCTCCTTTTTAAGTTTCTGGTTCTCCTCCCTCACCCCCTCCCTTGAGAACACACGTTCCTTATAACAGTTTGCTAAAGAGGTGGCAAAGTGTGCTAATATTTATCTAAATAGGTGCCATATCAGAATTTAACACTGAACATGAGCATTTTGTTTGAGTCTAATTTGTAAAAACATTGTGTGTAAAAGTGGAGACATTTGTCATATTTTACCTACATAGTAAATAAGACAAATTTAATGTCATGGAATTCTGCACAAAACTGAAAAGATCAATGTCAAGCCAGGAACGCACTGAGCATGCTGCTTTTTATTTCAGCCCACATGGTTAGCAACAGGTTAGAGTGGACACACTGGCTGCATGACACAGGCATTTCTCTGGCTGCGATGCATGATCTAGAGAGCCAGCCTCTTGCTCATTTGTCTCATGGTAGAAACAGACAAGAAAAAGACCTGTTGATGTCATATTCACATCATAGCAGAAACATTAGATAAAACTGACACCTTTCACTATATTTGTCTATGTTTACGCTGAATCTGACATGAAAAATATAAATATACTTTTTAACCATTTTAGCAGCTGCATGTGGAGACAGTGACATTTTAGTGATGTTTTCTTTCAAAAATAAATCACAAAATTAATTTATAATGAAAAGAAATCCAACATTTCAGTAACCAGCAAACTCTATGTATAGAGATAGAGCTGCAGCTGCAGGGACACAGCAGAGACACAGCTGGTGTGAATGCACACACGATTATCTGCAGCAGGTCAGTGACGGCAGCTGCTACTGACATCCAAAGCAGGCAGTGTGTTCCCGGCGTTAGGCTGCAGAAGCTAAACAGCAAACGTGTCCTGAGATGCTGATAGTGTCCAGTTATCAACCACTTATTTCCACACTGCTGGAGAACATGCAGTTTCCACATCAACCTCTGGAGCTTTCTGGATAATGTTCTGTGCTGATAAATGCACATTGTTAAGCTACAAGTAAATGTATAAAACTCTATACACTGTTCTGTCAGTGATAAATACAAACAGTGATAAATACAAACACTTCCTCTGCTATTAGTCCTGACAGAAACTAGTTCACTATTGCAACATTTAAAAAAACTAAATGTAAAATGAAGAAAAATTGAAACCTTGTTCTATCCCCCTTCAATAAGCTAACCTCTCTTCCAACCATCCCATAAAAATGATTTAATAAATAAATCACAGAATCATAGCCTCTAGTGCCACCTGAAGATCCACCGGGGTTTACCTCCAATAGACCTTTGTTTCCACTCTGATTTTACCTCATGAAATCTGTTCTCAGCATCTCTTCATTGTCTTTTCTATTAGCACAAAGTAATATGCACAATGCACATTCACAAGGTCATGGCTAAATAGCCAATGTGTAACTATTCTGGAATCAAGTTTTATTGGCTCAATATGTGTACATAGAATTTGGGAATCTGCTGATACCAAATTCCATTCAATACTTATTGGCTGGGCCACAACAGTAGGGCCAGGCCTATAATCATGGATGTCTGTGACTGACTGACTGAGTTGAGTGATCACAGTTCCACCATTGGTCACCCGATGCCACGTGACTGAGATGGAGTTTCCTCATTGGCCTCTCTTGCTCTTTCAAAATTAATTGGCACAAATAGTGTCTATGGGATGTTTACAACCTGCAGTGTTGCCAATTTAGCACATGTGGAGCTAGATTTAGAGACTTTTATTTTGTCAGATGACCTTCTGATTATAATGTAGCAGCAGCTATACCGAATGGTATCGGAGTGACTGCTGGTTAATGTCAAGGGTTTTGAGGTAAGTAGGACCCAAATGCAGCCAAAACTTGGGGAACGGTGCAGACAGGTTTATTAACCAAAATAACAGACATGAACAGACGACGTGAACAAACCCTGAACTAAACAGACGAACCAACAAAGACAAAGGGAGGCAAGGGTAATTGAACACAGGTGAAACACATTAGGGCGGGGCAGACAATCACCACAGACACAGGACCAAGACAGGAAGCAAAAACACTGACACACAAGGAAACCAAATACAAAATAAAACAGGAAGTGCAAAAGTCCAAAACAAAACTAACAAAAAGTGTCTGCCATAGCAAACCATGACAGTTAACATGTAATCTTAAATTTCAGTAACTGTTTCGAACTTGTTCTGTTGTCCTGACAACAGAAACAGAAAAATAGCTTTATGAATTCAGCTGTATTAAAATATATGTGAGCACAGAGAGAAGGAGAGAAGAGAAAAGATAAAGAGCTGAAACCAGCTGATTCTAAACTGAAACCAGCTGATTCTAAACTGAAACCAGCTGATACTAGACTGAAAGCAGCTGACACGCGACTGAAACTGGCTATACTATACTGAAACCAGCTGATACTAGGTTGAATGCAAATACAATGTGATGATTGTGGTTCCTCAACAGTTTTCAACTATGTCCTCAATTTTCACACAATGACCATACACCATACATACTAATAGTACTACTTGTCTTGTTTTTATATAGATGTTGATGAATACTGAAATACTGAAGGTCCTGATTCAAAACTATGAAGTTAATAAGCGCAAACTATTGATATTGTATAGATGCAAGTTTAACTGAGATAATGTGACCTTTGAAACAGATATGAAGTGATCCACTGTTAGAACTGTTGGAACTACAGAGACAATGCACTCACAGTCGTATGAAGTGAAGCTTCTTCCCTCACAAACAATCTTGAGCAGTGGTTCTCAAACTGAAAGAGACACCAGCTGCAGAGAGCACACAAACCGACAGACAGAAGTTTTACTTTGGCCCGTCATCACATTGCTCACAGAATTCACATTGATTTGTTTGAGCTGGTATGACCTGCCACTGGTGACCTTTGTCATTTTCACCAGTCAAAGTGATGATTAGTTCTCAACACTGATCTTTGCTGTAATAAGAAAGAGAGATGATTTGCTTATGTGCGAGGTTTCTTTCATGTTAATAAAACTTGCTTGAGCCAAATATATTTGCATTAAAGGGGCCCTTTTATGTTTTCTTCTAAGCCCATAAAATGTATGTTTTTAGTCAGTGTTACTCACCAAAACTTTTTTATTATGTTGTAGTCTTCTTTCCTGGCTTTGTTGGTGCATTGCAGTATATCTTCATATTAGAAGAAGAGTACAAAATAATTGGTAGGGCTGTGTATCATGTTGTCTATGTGTGCATGTGCGTCCTAGTGTGCATGCATGAGATACACAAAACGTGGAGCCCTTTGTAGAAAAAAAGCTCTATAGCACTACTAGAGGTCTAAAACTCCATGGAGAACCTTTAATGTTTCCAGGTGAAGACCATAACAGGTAGTATGATTTCTGACTTTGATGAGTTCACTCAAACCCCCATTAAGTAATACTTAGTGCTGAATCCTCAGAATTAAATTCTATCTTGTCCAACAAAAACTTATATTATTGATATTAAGTAGTAGTGATGTTAGTGGGAAACTTTAGCTGCTTGTCCAGGTCTGCTCTCATTGATGAGTCGTTTCCAGGTGCCAAGACTGAAGTTGTGTGGGGCAGTTCCTCACTGCTTGTCCAGCTGTTAAAAATTGGACAGGCAGCTAGTGACATTGAGGTATCTTGTTTGCCACAACTCTCATGCTCTCAGTGAGTTCTGCCAGCTTTCTTAAAACCTGGTCATGCCGCCACCTGTAACAACCCTGGGCCAAGGCAATCTTACAGCCACACAGAATATGGTGGAGATTTCGGTGAGGCATTTCACACAAACTGCAGTTATCTTCAGAGCCGAACCATCGTGCCAGATTGGTTGGGTGGGAAGGGTGTCATACGTGGCTCTGATTAGAAAACTCAGTCTTGCTTGAGGGATCTTCCACAGGTCGCTCCACAACATTGACCTTGGGAGGATGCCTTCCCACTTTGTCCTGCGGCCTTGCTGTCGTAGGCTGACGGATTTGACCAAGAACCTTTCCTCCTCCATTCTTGTCACCTCTGTGAAAACCATCTCCTTTCGTTCTTTGTTAGATGCTTTTGACCAGAACTTTTGCGGCTCTCACCAGCCTAGACCGCATCATCCATGTTGCATTCTTCCAACAAGTTCTTGGTGCTTCAATGTGGAGATGGCCATGGAGCATGGAGCACCCCATTGCTAGAATAACATATTTCAAAACTACTGATCAGATTTCCATGGAATTTGCTGTGAATATTCATGGTACCTAATGGATTCATTTGAATGATTTTGTTAATCATTCAACTTTTTCTCAATAGTCACCATCAGGAGAAATAACTTCTTACAACTCTTTTGGTGCTTTTCCTTAATACAGTATTTGCTAATTACTAATGTAATGATCTCCTTCAAATATTGGCAATGAATCAAATGACAAAAGTGTTGAATTCAGAGAGCTCTCACCAACTCTCGTGAAGAAAGTGGAGCATGCGGTGGCTAAACAGCATGATGAAACTAGATTAAGGTTTGACTTAAATTTATGAAGTAGATTCAAGCACAACTCCAGCACGATCACAATTGCTTTCAATCAGTTGGATGTGGCATAGGACTGAATATCAGGAACTGAGATCCAGTATTTGCCGGGAAGTCTTGTTGAAATCTCTAATTTCTCTTGTTTATCTGAGATCCCTGGATTTTTTGCATGTCCTGGTGTGTCTACATGTGGTTGTCTTTTTTGCCCATCAAAGAATGTTTTACTGAAGCAAAAACAATTTTTCCAAACCTGTTCCAGGCTCTTTTTGATCGAAATGCAGCTTAAGTGTAAATGGTCAATAGCGTTCTAGCTTTCTCATTAGCAAACAATATATATAAGCTACCTATCTGGAAATTGACATGACTTGGTAAAATAGGTAATACTTATTCTTTCTCTAAAGCCACGTTTTGACCAAAAAGTGCCTGGATCCCATATAATACATGACAGGTGGAAACCCTGGCTACTCCGGTTGTTGTGGTCCTTTATTTTTTTGAAGTCCTGTTTCAGTTTTTTCACCTTCTCCCGGACCTGTTTAATGGTGTGGAAAATGTGTTTGCTTGCTCAGTGCTCGCTCCCTACAGACTTATAAACATCGCAGGTGAAATAAAATGTGACTGTGAGTGTGAGTACTCGACCAACCAGAAATGTTAAGCACTGCAGACCACACCCCCCAAAGTTCCTGAATCTTTGGAAAGTACTACCCCCTGACCAGGTACCTTTTTGGGGGTTGATCAATTACAACCGAACTAAATTTAGGTCTGGTGGAAATGCACATAGTTCCTCAAAAGGTTCCTGGGGAAACCTGCAGTGGAAACGCAGCTTTATTCCGTTTTTACAATCAAATTTAATGGCATCGAAAAATAGCAACTTAAAATGAGTGGTGGGGTCCTACATGAACATGAAGATTTTCTGCTGAAGTTACAACCATTTATCAGTTTTAGTTGACTTGCGTGTGCATTTCTCTCTGGACTCTTGTGGATGCGGTTCATATGGAAAAAATAATGTCACATTTTCAATCAGACTGCACAGACACAACACCAACTCTAATTGTTCACTTTTTAGTCATGAATATTTAATGTTAAAAATATGTGAAAGTTTTTAAAATGCAATTTCAGGCCAGTTATATGATATGTACATATGGTGACAGATCATTAACAGCAATGTTACAGAGAAGGTGCTAGATCTTCCAAAGTGTTTGTGTGTTGGAAGGTGTTATATTTCTAGTTAGGACAGCCCCCTCAACGTCTATCAGAAGGTTAATGACTCTCAGAGTTGCAGTATGTGGGAGCAGAGCTATCTGGAGCGTCTGCACACAGAGATCATCACTATAAGGTACATCACCTTTGCCTCTGCAGTGTGACAAAATTGATTGGCCTCCAAAGTGAGACAAAAAGTGGATATAATTATAATTCTTTTTAAAAATCTTTTTTTCTGTGTGAAGGGGTTTTGAAACAATTTGAAGATGTCTAGTGAGAAGAACCCTGAGGTGGCTGGCTGCGACGCCTCCATCATGAAGAACGTCTGGGAGATCAGGCTGAGAGAATACGGACAGAAAATGCAGCTGGAGCAGAAACGGATGGAGAAGAGTGCATTGCCCTCGTAAGGACTGAAACTGTTTGTCTTTCTGTGGGCAGGCTGTATGTAGTCTTAAATATAAGTACTTGGTCTTTATGAGTTCTTAAATTCCACATAAATGTGTGTGTGTGTGTGTTGGGCGTGGGGGTGGGGTGGGTTATAACGTTTTGGTCTGTCTCAGACCACAAGGCCAACAAGACACCCCAACATAAGCATTTTTGTCTGAATTTCTATATTTCAATCTATTTTATAATGTATTCATAGTGATTTAGAATGACCTTCAGCAGGTTGTAGCTTCCTTGCATTCCCTAGTAAAAATAAATTCATAAATAAATCACAGAATCACTTATACTTCAGCCACCTGATGCTTGACACTGAAATTTTGCTGAAATATTCCAGATTTTGTCTTAAAAAGGTCAAAAATAAATAAATAAATAAACTACTAAGTTGCCAGTTTTTATACCTGCAATAAGTCCTACCTCCATGAAGGTTAAGCTGTTTAATTTTATTTGAAACTGTTTATGATTCTGAACTGTCCTGCATGATACCAACAGGTGTTTGCATTATTTAGTCCAGTCCATTTATATCACTGAGGTTAAGCTAAATAACAGAAACACCTCTGAGTTTCAACATAAACTTTAACTTTCATGAAGAACAATTTAGTGCACAACTGTTGTATTCGACTGCATTAGTTTTAGCTCTGTGTTCCTAATAAACTGACAATTGCATGTATTTGGCAAGGTGTGAACTCAAAAGCACAACTCACAGGCAGGGCAGCTGAGCAAAACAGACATCAAAATCCAAAAAGTAATAACAAAAAAAACAAGACATGCAATAACAGAAGACGGTTAGAATGCTACAGCTGAAGGCAGATATATACAGTGTGTTATAGATAGTGGAGAGTTGATGAGGGGATTGGACGTGAACAGGGAGGAGATGACAGGTTCTGTGTTTAGAGGTGAAGTTAATGACTGATACAAATGTTTTGGGCTTCTTTTGCCTAAAATTTATTCTAACCATCACGTATGAATAGAAACATCTCTGGGATCACTTTATTCTGCTAACATAAGATTCTTGCATTCAGAGAGGTGAAAATTAAGCTGTCCTGCAAAGGAAATTGCACACTGAAAGGTTAGGCAGTTAATTCAGAAACCAGAGCTCGGACAGTAGGTACATGTACTAAAAGTGAATTATATGTGATGACCTTTTGGGCAACTTTGGCTGCTGAACAGATTTAGTGGGAGGAGTAATAAATACCTGAACAAAGTGACACAAATATTTTACAGCTGACACTGAACACTAAAGAAGGGCAGCTCAGGATAGAATTACTGTACATGAAGCAGAAAATACAACGTTTTCTCATGGAGCCCTGTGCACATGCCAATCTGTTCAATGACACAATTTATTTAGTGTGTAAAAGTAAAACGGTGACATGCAAGGATGATCGCCAGCGCAACTTACAGACCATCTAATTCTAGAGACATGAATAGGTTATCAGAATATCCACAAAGACCCATCAGGACAAGAGCTGCCCAAGAGCAGAATCTTTTCACCATCTCTTTGTGGTTTTGTAATCTGTTGGATGGTATAGAATGACAATGGCCATCTTCATTAAAATATCTTGCAAGTCTGCTTGTTTTCACAATTTATTGAAGCCAATGTGGGCATGTGAGAAGGTAAATCACCTCAACAGATGTGCAGTCACTGATGATTTACGTTTTGTTTGTAGTGTGACTTGTGAATGTGGCCCTGTGGTGAGAAAACGAGCAGGGTCGGGGAACAGTAGTTTATCTTTAGAGACTCTTGTTTTTTTGTCAGTGTGCTGACAGTTTTTCTATGAATGGGACTGTTGATTTTAGCCACACACACACTGAAATTATCTTTTGAAAAGCCTGTATTCAAGAGTGCAATCCCTGTAACAATTCTCAATTCTAAATATAAACAGTACAGTGATACTGTCATATATACTGGTGCCCTTACACCTCTGAACTTGCTCCATGGATATAAATAAATCACACATGCTTGAACCCAGCAACAAACTCCTCCTACATTACTAGACTATACTGTACAAAGTATGAGGGTTTGACCAACATTAGCTCCTGAAAGCTGAGACTGACCCCTTTCTCTTTTAGTGGCGTGGTCTTCAGATGGTGATGTAAGTCTATCATATTGGACACAGATTCCTAACATATCCTTTTGCAATATTGATGTAACACTTGACATGATAATCACTTAAGGGGAAAAAAGCTGTCACCAGTGCAAGAATGAGGTCACCATGAAAGATTTACACATTTCCTAGAAGTTAATGTGAGATGAAGATTAGTCATATTATCTATGTATGGACTGATGACTTGTATCTTATACATTCTGTCTTATATATTTTTTTCTTATATATTTGTTTCAACAGCATTAACCAGGACTGGGCAAATCGTACTACAGCCAAACTGCGAAAATACAAAAGGGTGGAAAGGAAAACTAAACCCACTGAGACTCAGGAAGACAGCAATATCTGGAAGAGCAAGCAACCCCAGGTTCCTCCTACTCTTCCTTGTGGTGCAGGTGCAGGTCCAGGTCCACTCAGCCAATCAGGCCAGAGCAGAGGCTTGCCCACTCAAGCCTTGAACTACAAGGACAAAAAGGGGCAGCACAAGAATTTCAACAGGTTACAGTTACTCATGTTCATCACCCAGACTCAACCTTCTGCTATGCTGTGGGGAAAGTCATGGAAGTACAACAAATCTTTGCCATCACCAGCAGAGGGCATTACAGCTAGATCAGACTGGAGCCAGTGCTGGATGTTTGCTACCCAGCAACCTTACTCTGAAGCAGGCAAGCCTTGGCCAAACAGGCCCAACATGATGGACCCTCGCAGTCTTCATCTCTGGAAGAAACCTGACCACAGTGTGATAGAATCAGAACTAAACTTAAGTCTTCCCACTGAGGAGTGGCATATGTCCTGGAGAAAATCCAACAAAAACAATAAGGAGGATACATCTTCTGTAAATAGAGAGAGCATTGGATACTTCACCCTATTGCTGGAAACTGAGCACCACTCAGCCTTATGCTCATCAGAGTGGAGCGAGTCATGGAGATCCACCAAGCAAGCAAGTCAGCAGGAACATATTACTGTTCCAAATGATGGTTTAATTGATGAATCTATTGCTAATAAGCAAGATAAGAATAGTGAAATGAGCTTCAGGTGGGAAGAATGTTGGAGGCTTGTCAACCATCATGGGTGCAACAAATCCCAGTTGTCTCAAGTTCAAAGATCTCCCAGCCCAAAATGGTCTAATCCATGGACAGCCACTATGGTGGTTTTAAACAACCACAAGAATTCTGATCCCTCTGGGAGGCAAGATCCCAGTGATACCTATGATGATTTCTCTGAGTGGAGCGAGTCATGGCAGGTGACCAAAAACATATCAAAACCATGTGAAGAAATAGAGAAAGTCCTAAAGGCCTACCCACCCAGGATGGAGACTGCTGTGGAAGCTGAGATGGTGGAAGAGAAACCAAAGGAGCCTTATTCAACTTCAGAGAAAGCAGACCCATACTATGAGCAACTGAAACATAATATTATATATCAGTCAAAGACAGAATTCACCCAATTTCAGCAGCTTCTTCTGAAACAGGTGGAAAATGTCTTGTCCTCAGAATGGAGGGACTCCTGGAAGACACTGAAAAATAGAATGAGGGTAGAGAGAAGAAGAATAAAGCCTGACCCTTTGAGGCCTTTCAGAATGTCATTGAACAGGGCAAACATGAAGTTCACTACCTCAGAGTGGAAAGACTCATGGAAATTCATCTTTCAGTCTCTGCGTCAGGAACCTGAACTCTGGCAGCAGGATTGGTCCACCACACCCCAAATCCGAGTAGATTGGGCAAGGGACCAGAAAAACTTTGCAACTTTGGAACTCTCTAAGAACGGGCCATCTGTGGAGCGGAGTTGGGGAGAATCATGGAGGTTCTCAAGGCACCAGTACCAATCAGAACCTGAGCAGGGTAATGCACAAACCAGCCAAGAAAGGTCAAGTATGGCCTTCCACAATTCTGATGATTCATGGACTCAGAAGAAGTATGTTAGGTCAGCTTCTGAATGGCGGGCAGCCTGGATGGTCTCAGAAAGTCAATTCCACCATGATAAACCCTACCTGACCCAGTGGAGGGAAGCATGGAAGTGGTCAGTCTTCCATGCAGAGCACTGGATTGAGCAGGTGCTTAGAGACAACTTGATGGAGGACGTATTGGAGATCCAACCCCTAAAAAAGAAGATTTCCTTGCAGAGAGCCAAAGCTAGAATGAGCCCGTCTTTTGACAACCAAATGTTCAGGGAAAGATACTCTGAGAAACAGTGGAGTGCCTCATGGAGAGCTGGGTCACTTCTGAACCATCAAATGAATCATTATGTCTCTTCAGAAACACCTGGGAAAAAAATAAACAACGCCACTCAGCAGCAACATGCCATTAACAGTGAGCATAGATCTAAGTGGGGAAGGTCATTCAGACTTGCCAACCCCATGCCCCATGTGGAAAAACCCTGGGTGGAGTCCTCTCCTAACCCATGCCACTATACAGTTATGTGGTCAAGAGAAAATGACATACAAAACAAAATCAACAAGAGCTTTAACAAAAACCCTGCAATCCTCAGGCTTTGGGGAAACTCCCATCAGTTCCTGCAGGGTGCCAGTGTAGAGATCAAAGACAAAAGTAAGTCTAAGGAGCCTGTTGACCCTAGGGTGATTATAACAAAGAAGACCAAAATAAGTAGATATCTGTACTCCAATATTAAAATGGAGAAACAGTCAGAGAGGAAGTGGGCAGGATGCCACCTTTTGGGTAAAACCCAACCACGTCCCAGGAGAGGCTCTGCTTCGGTAAAGAAGCTTAAGATGGAGGATGAAACTGAAGACAAGTTCTTTGAAGAGTGGGTAGAATCTTGGAGGCTTTTGGTCCAGCCTGGTAGTCTGAAAAAGATACCAATGAAGTCACTTGCAAGTTGGGCTGAGTCATGGAAGTTTCTCCTTCAACCATACCAGCCAATGAATGACCCTAAGGCCAAATAAAAGGCATGGATCAGTCAACTTTCAGGTCAGACAGATCAGGTAGAACATTTTCTTCAGGTTATGAGATGTTAACTGATATTTTCACTTTCACATTTTAAGTGCTAATGTTCATTGTAGTAGAAAATGATCATTTGAACATAATGAGTAAATATATTTTTCTCTATTCTCTTGTTCAGGAGCACACACACATTGTCGAACCACCTGTTAAAATAATAACCAGAACTGTTAATTATAATGTCAGGGAAAGCAAAAGATAGGATGAAATAGTTGAAGAAGGCAACTGCAAGTTGAGTTTTGAATTTTGATGTTGAAAGGTTTGTAATAGTTATGATGGAAGGACAAATGTACATGAAAGGCATTGTTATGTGATGTATGTGTGGATGTGAGGTCATTTACTGTATTTTGATTGAAGGATATAAAACATCTGGACTTGTGTTCATTTCTGCATTGAACCACAATTTTACCTACCTATCTATCTATCTATCTATCTATCTATCTATCTATCTATCTATCTATCTATCTATCTATCTATCTATCTATCTATCTATCTATCTATCCAACTATCTATCTTATTTACATGAAAATAATTTCAAGACTTAAATGATGCAGTATGTTCATCAATAGTTTTGTGGTTATGGCCTCAGAAAACATGGATTTAAATATGAAATATTTCTACATAACGTTTATAATTCATGACTAAATAAGCAATAATGAAAGTTAAAGTTTTTAAATTTAAAGCTTCTGTGTTAGTGCTCCTGCTGCTTCTCCAAACTGGGAGTGCACTGATTTGAATCTAGTAGGTAAAACAAGGAGTAGTTTTTGACATGATTTAAAGGCTGGATGTGTATGCACAAATCAACAACCTGAAAGAAGGACAGAGGTTCAGACTCTCAGGTGATCAATTTGATAGTGGCTTCTAAAAGGGGAGTTGGTTCAAACTGAGAAGCGGGGTTCTTACAGGTTTTTAAACATTTATTTTCTTGTAACATTTCTTGTTTAAGATCAATAGCTTATTGCTTTCACGATAAACAAAAAATATGCAAATATTTCAATCACAAAAGACACAGACCATTAAAATACAATAAGAAGTGAACTATAATGAATACAACAATGAGCACACACAATAAATGAATAAAAGATAAGGATAACATTCTTCAACATTCCTTAAAAATCACATCAATTGTAAACATATAGTTTTTTAAAATATTGGGTTTCAGTCAAGCTCTTTATGTGTGTATGTGTGAGTGCACGTGTGCATATTGTTGGGTCCATTAGGAGCACGTTTGGTTATTAACTAGAAATTCTGAATATCACTGAAAAAACATTGATTTACAACTTTTAAATTATTAATCAGTATTAGAAAATTCCAGGGAAATTTTGAGTGCCACAGGGGCTACTGCCGGGATGAGTACATTATTTATTTCCAGTGTTCAAAAGTCACCCTGATCATATTCTGGTTTTGAGAAATGTCTTGATATAAAACAATGTCACATCCCTCCATCATGTATTATGTGGGAAATATCTCATATTCTGTGTTGTTTTTTTTTGATAAAACAAGAGGCAACATGTCTTCAAACTGGCACTTAAAGGGTTAAAATCCTGAAAACTAATAAACATTTGGTTGGTTTGAGCAGAAATGAAGTGGTTTTAAGAGATGTATACAAAAAAAAAAAGCAGAAAAAAATATTGATATATGATGATTTTATAGCATTTTCTTTGTGTGTCCTTTTTTGGACGCGAGGAACCCCAGAGGGTACAAAATGTGTTACCAGTGTATAATAGACCTGTAACAGTAACTGACATTAGATTTTAAAAATATGTCAAAAAAGACACTTTCTTGCAGAAATCCATACCTTCAGCTTTAACACAGCCAAAATGATCAGCAAATCAAAAAAGAAAAGTGAAGAAAATGTCCAAAAAAGGACAAAGGGACCCCTGAGGGGATTTCTGCAAGAGTGCGAAGCAGTAAAAAATAACCTTTATTTTTATTTTTAACTCGAGCTCACGGCCAAACCGTAAAAAGGAGACAAATAATTCTTTCTGAAAATGTAGACATAGTTGTTGGGATTCATAAAATGTAACTTTGACAGGCAGGGTCTGCACAAAATTTAAACGGGGGTGCCGAGTCCGGCAGCAATACCTGTCTCACTCTCATTGACACCTAATGTAATCGTCTTTTTTTTTCAAAAGAATCTCACTCTGTCTTCGCACTGAGCTTACTCACTCATTTTAAGGAATATCTGAATAAAAAAAAAAGTATCGTTATTTTAGTTATATATCATTAACAATGGTTGTTTCTAAAAAATATTTCATATATCATTACTTTCACTTGCGTCTTGCGAATTTTCAACTATTCAATTTCATTACAATACCATATTGTCAATCCATTTTGTGTGTATGTAACTCTGCCCTTTTTGTTATGTGAATAGTAAATTTATACAAATGTTTAATAAAATTGAATGACTTTAATGTTGTCGTTCTTTCATCAACTTGTAACAATCACCTTTACTCATTAATGTGTTATGAGTTATAGAAAAATTCATATGAGCTGGTTTATAATTTGCAAACAGCAAAAACATTGCAAACATATAAATTAGCCGATCAATTTATGATGTACGATTCATCGCTTTCCATCGTTGGTGTTGCGTTCCTTCGTGTAGGTTCAGTGTCGTCAAGCTGGCAACCTGTGCCTGTTGTCCAATTCCTTAGGTGGTAGTGTCGCAAAAAACTATGGTCCTGAAACTGCGGACCTGAAACAGTCTCCAGTTCTGCAGGAACACCCATACTTGCTTCGTATCAGTGTTACATATTGTTCCTTTAATGCCACTGCATAAATTTACGAGAATACGTTTCTTCCCTGTTACTGGTCAGGTGGGCATGGGTATTGAAGGGAATGGGAAAACCCCCAACATCCCCTCTTTGACTGGAGTAGTGGGAAGAGTTACAGTCTGTAAGTATTTGGACAGTTACACATATTTTGTGTGCCTCAGCACATTCAAGGCAGCTGTGTGTCATTTCATCATTAGTTCATGCACAAAAGAGCTTACATGAGTTACCTTTGAGGTTGAGGTGGAGTTCTCTGTCAATATGAGGAGTAAAAAGGTGACCATACAAGTGAAAAAGATAATAATGAGGCTATAGATTGTTGTTTTGCAACATTCAGCAGAGCCTTTTGTGATGACACAGTAAGTCAAGATGGCATTTCATGATTCAGCAGGACAACCATCCTGAACATAAAAAGAAATAAAAAGATAAAAAAGAGCATCAAATAGCTTTTCAGGGTGAAGAGGTGGAATATTATTAACTGGCTGAGTCAGTCACCTGATCTCAGTCTGACTGAGCTCCACCTGCTGAAGACCAGCAGACACCCCACAATAAGCAGAGCTGAAGTGGGCTGCAGTGAAGGTCTGGGAGAGCATCACCAGGGAAGATACAACACGTCTGCTGATGTCTATGGGTCCTAGACTTCAGGCATTTAATGGCTGCAAAGGACTTTCTTCAAAATATTAATTATGGTTTTATTTGACCTAATGTGTCTCTGTCCAAATACACTTGAACCTGAACACGTTGAGCACTGTGTTTAAAGGGTTATATTTCCCACACTGTACTGGTGTAAACCTGCTCTGATGAATGTGACTTGCACTTTAATGTAGTGTCCATTGAATGTGCTGAAGCTCAGAGCTTGAAGAACAGAAAATGTGTAACTATACTTACATTACAGACTGTACTTTCTGCAGTAAAAGTCTGGTTTATTTTCTCACACAATATGATAGATAACTGAGGCTGAATGGATGTGAAACCCTCCCTCCTGACTCAAGGTCTAATTAAACTATATATCTGAGGATGTAGCACAGTGGTGCTTTAAACTCAATACTTACATCAACATGCCAACATGTTCACACTGACATGCTGATGATTAGCATATCTAATGTTTATCATGCTTATCATCATGTTAGCCTACAACTTGCATTTATATTATTTATTTGTACAGACGTGGATAATAGGAATGTCATTAGTTTTGCAGGTATTTGGTCATAAACAAAGGTAGTGGCTAAGATCGGGGTGAAATCTGATTTCAGCTCATTATAAGGAGTGGGGTGAGAGGGAGAAACGAGAAAATTATGAATGGAAGCGGAATACAGATAGTCTTCCTGATTGAACTTATGCTAAGCTTCATTAAAATTCATCCTGAGGGGGGCATGAATGGTGCTACCAAATTTAAAATGCAGTTCATCCAATAGTTGTTGAGTCATTTCAGTGAAAGCGATAAATGTCAGTCTGTTGGTGGCACTGGAGGAAAATTTAGGGGACCATGAAAATTTATCCTCTGGGGACATTGAATGTTAGCTCAAGAATTCATGACAACCCATCAAATAGTTGTAGAGATATTTCATGATGCTGGCGAAAATAACTAAAAAGAACAAAGAGAAACGTACAAGCTTGTGGACAAAAATGAAAGGAGAGAAGTTAATTGCAAACCCCCACCGCTAATGTTGAGATGAAGCTACAGGAGATTCCTGTGGTAAGGAACACTGACAAGTTAATTTACAGTGAGGATAAATATTGCAGAACCAAAATTTCCTCCTAATATGTAGCTGTATTGGGTCTGATGGCAGCTGTCAGCAATCCAGCCTATGTATACATGTTATCCTAATATTATCTCATGTAAGCACCTGGAAATGTAACTATGGTCTCAGGGTAGATTCCTCCACTTTGACTCAAAGTGCTTGGTGTAAAAATAGAGGTGAAGCATGGTTGAAACCTGCCTGGTCTGCAGCTCAAGTCGACCTGCTGCAGTTTTCAGTGATCAGCAGCAGGGTGATCTGAGGATCCTGTTACAGGTAAAGGGGTCTCTTGCTCCTGGGTGACCTCACAGAAAATGACCTGCAAACAGAAGCAGTACCAGCTCTCCCATTTTAGTAGGAGTTCAGTGAGTCACATTTACCTGTATTTACATCTGCAGTTTAGCACACTTCTCCAGGTTCTGTGTGTTCAGGGTTCTCAAAAGAATCAAGATGTATAAACATGAAGTCACGTGGACTGACATTAATGGACAGTTTTGGTGATGTCACCCTGTATCATCAATCCCACATATACATGTCAGGTAAAATCCAAACACATTTTATTCTGCTGAGTCATGCTGCACTGACCCATGTGGCCTTATTTATCATCTCTGTAGGTGGTGAAGAAATAGTTGTCAGGCTATCCAAGCTCCTAAAAATTAAATGGAAAAATGTTTTAACCTTCAAGGTCTCCATGCTAACATCCACGTGAATAAAAAATATTGCATATAGAGGGAAAAATAACAGCTCCAATGACAATCAGGAGAGCACATGATATTGACAAAAACCTTTATCCCAAAATGATTTACTATGTATGTATTGTCCTAACAAGACCAAAAGGCTACAGACATGTTAACAGCTTTTTGAAGCTGTACCCATACACAGTGGTGCTTTGAGCTAAATATTACCATCAGCATGCTAACACAATCACAATAGCTGTGGCCCAATTCAGGGGCTGCATCCTTGAGAGGCTGCAATTGAGGACCAACTGCGTCACAGTGGACTAGACTGTCCCATTTCAGAGGCTCCTTCAAATGCAGCTGAGAGCTTTTCCTGGGCAGTCAAGGATCAACGAACAACTGTGTGGCCCAACCTATCCCAAGATTCATTACACACCAGTAATGAAAGCAAACAACACTGACAGAAAGCCTGAGGATTACACTGTTAAATGTAAGTATTGGGTTTCACCTCCGTTCAACAGCTAACGGCTCAGAAAAACTCTAGCTAACTCTTGTGTTAAAACCAAGTGCTTTAAACCTGAAGTTTTAGTGAAAGAAAAGTGCGCGTTTTCAAAGTTGCTATACGAAAGGAGCCATGCTTTGAGACACAATGGTAAAGGCAGGCACAGCTGGTGACAACAGATCATGTCCTCTTAAGAATGCAGCCAGGATACACCACTTTGCAAAGTTCTGATCCTGTGTCCCTGAGCAAATTGTTCATTGTTACATCCAAAGTATGTTAAAAATTTCTTTTCATCATTTTTGATTACTCATCTTGAACTCAGTCAGACAGATACTGTATCAATTAGAAAGTGTGTCTGGATGTAAGTAGCCAAAAACTTTGACCTCTTTCTCCTGATCTAAAAACAAGGGTTGCAAAAGCACACACATTTTGACAAATTCAATTTAAACCCCTCTCACATATTCCATTTAACTTGGAAATATATTACATTACATAAAATAAAGACGCTCTAACTGCTGTTACAGCATGACGTATAGCAGCAAGTGTTTCAGCTGCATCTGTCTCAACATGCATCTGACAGCTCAGACATCAATTTCATCAACCCAGCTTTTTACACAGGCTGCATATGTTTACACTTCAGGTCTATTTTCCTGTGTTTTATGTGCGTCATTACAGCGATTTCGTACTAGTGAAATGACTTTTAATGCAGGAACCCTGGACGCCTGCAGTTCTGTACTTAGAAATGCTTTACATTCTTCACTGTGATTGACTGGTTGCCAGGAAATGAGAGTGTTGTGTGGAGGTGGAGCAGCATCTTGTCACAGTAATGTAAGTCACGCCTGTGTTTTGGACTGGTGAGCTCACAGCATTGGTTTGTGATTGGCTCAGACATGTTAACAGCTGTCCTGTTTGTTATTGTTATTGCACCTGTTGAATAAAGATTGATTTCACTTCTGTGTTTTCATTCATTTCATTTCTGTGTTTTCATTCATTTCATATCACTTCTCTACATTTCCATGCTACCGGTTGCTCTCCTCGTGTTTGGCATTGCCTCACATTGCCGGACACTAAATTTAGAGCTGTAGCTCTGGGTCTGTTAACGTATAATGTAAAAATAGTAAGGAGGGAAACCTCCTCGCCACAGAGCAGATAAACAGGACAGACTGAGAGCAAGCTGGTAAACAGGAACTACAGAAACAGCTTATAGACAGACACAAGCTGAGAGAGAGAGAGACAGACAAAGAGAGACAGATCACCTATATACTTTACTACAGTAAAGATTAGAGATAGACTGGCCCAGAGGTAGAGACAGACAGACAGACAGACAACACATACTGGCGTTCACTGTAACATATACTGTTACGCGATACAGCAAGGAATGTAAACAGTCACACAGACTGTGAGAAAGACAGAAAGATATCAGGTAAGTTAGGAATGGTTTACTGATCTCTCTCAATTTATAGCACCTGATTTTGTAAAAGATTGAGATTTTTACAGTTCTGGTTTGATTTAATGTTTTAAAGAAGGATATTCTTTTTAGTTGTTAAGGAACAGTATTAGCAGTCTTTGTGCCAAGTTAGTGCTAGGTTGACACTCTGGAGGGACCACTACAGTGTGCAAAGAGGGGTCATGTGACCGTTGAAGGCAGCCCAGGACTACATGCACTGGTAGCATGTGATGTGTGACAGAGAACCTCCACCTTTTGTTTTTTCTGGTGTCTTGAAACATGTTTATAGGTTGACACATGTCAATGCTTCAACTCTCCAGAAAAATACAGCAATTATATCATGTTCATTCCCAAGATGAAAAAACACTGGCTACTAATTCTTCTATCCCAGTGTATTCCACAGGTGTCAACCAACGTGCATAAAATGACTACTACTGTAGTAGCAGAAGTATGTCAGCAACAGTTATCTTTTCTACAACAGCAAAAAAAAGTAAAAGTGTGGATTCTGTTTGTTTGAATGCATGAAGCACTTCTTTTTTGAGTTGCCAGGAGGTGGTTGAGGTTCATGGTATGCGTTAGGGTTAGGGCACCAAAGCCCAGGGTTCCCATCCAGACCCCTGTGAGGTTTAGGCAACAAGAACACTTTGGTTAAGATCATGGTTTTGGTTAAATATAAATTCACACAGGATATTCTCTTTACCTTAACCAGGTGAGTGTGTAAACATTTCCAGAAAAGTGGATATTGGACTACAAGATCAGATATTTTGGTGGAAAACAAAAGTTGTCATTGAACCTATTACAGATACATTCAGTTATGAATATGGAGGATAAGCCCCCCCCAAAAATTTAATTTTGAGAGAGAAAAAAAGAATAGGATGAATTTTAATGAGGATTACAGGATGAATTTTAATGAAAAAAGAAATCTACAAAATTTTTCATGTGGCCCTAATCCTCTTCTTTAAGTATCACCGTTTTGCAACCTGCCAAATACGCAAATGATCATTTACTCATTACGCAGATAAAAAATGTAACCAGGTTGCAGGTATGTTTCCTTCAAAGTGTATTTGCTGTTACAAATGAGTTGTATATACAGTAAATATAATTTGTAGCAGATAGCGGAGTGTTTCTGTACACACTTAAACACTTAAGATGTTGGGGAGGGTACTGTTGATACCATGTACCATGATGAGGTGGTGGAGGAGGCATGAGCTAATCTTATAATATTAATTATCATCATTTGGATAGGTCAGCCTAATTTATCCACACACACTCGCTAAATCCAAGAGTCCAAAGTGTAGACAGAAAGGGATCAGTAAAACTGAATAAAACTGTTTAAAAAAAATCTATGATTAACCAGTGCTGTTCAGGGAGGGGCTGGGAGATGAGCTGCCTAAGGTTTACTTGGTTTGTTTCTCTTTCTTTGGTTGATAATCTTCCTATCTCTGATGAGGATATGACTTAATCGACAGGTGACCAATGAAATGGAGCATTACCATGATCAAAATCACAGATTTCTGTGGTTTGATAATTGATGGAAACATTTTGGATAATGTAGGAACACAACTCGACAACATATAGGACACAGGTCTAGTCGCTTTTAGGCAATTTGACGTGGACATAAGTTATAGATCATTTTCCAGTCCTCCATCAGTTTATAGTTTGATTTGTAGTGGTTTAACTTTATCTCTGAAAATAAACTTACATAGCTTGAAACCTGCTGAAGAAAGATCAGATTGATGTTTTCCTCTCATAATGTTACATTTGACAGGAGAAACGTCTCAACAAAAGTCTGACATTCATTTATCAGCTGATAAACAATGTATATGTTTGTTTAAACCTGACAACAGAATTTCTGTGTGAATAACATGTCAATGCCGATTTTCTGTCTGATTGTTATGAAGTCACACTGCAGTGGTATTTCCTTCTTGTTGTTGCTCCATGAAGCATATTGCTGTACTGTGTCTAATTATAGAGTGCGGCCAGTCGTCTTGTGTCACAATTTGACGTGCCGGCCTTAAATAAGACACCACACTGAGAAGTGGACCAAAACTGTTCTAATACATTCATCTGTCTGTCTTGTATTGTAAGCATGTACTTTATGAACAATGGAGCTTGTAAATTCTGCATGTTTAATATTTCACATACTGTACAGTTATTTATAAGTGTGGAGAATAGTAATCAGAAAATCAGTTTCTGTTTTGTCTTCATATTTTCAGGCTTTGAGTTTGGTTAGGACCCAAAAGCAGACCTCAGAGCTGGAGTTGGTAAAGAGACAGTTTAATTGAGCACTCACGGATGGAGACTGGTGAAGGCAGGCAGGTAGATAAGCTGATGGCTTGGGTGTGGGTTCTAGATCCATAGCAGGGAAGAAAGTGCAGATGCGCTTAGGACAGAGGATATGCAGGGTGAGCACAGGGAATAACTAGAAAAAACCACAAGGAAGAATCACTCGAAGGTTTGAGCTGATAGCTACCACATAGGAGTTGGTATAATCCGGCTATGAGTGGATGATCTGGGGTCTTAGTTTCAGGTGTGCTGCACCACCACATGGCCAGATAGCCAGGCTGCGCCTCCCTGGGGAATGACAGACAAGGAGGAGGGAGAAACACAGTAGCAGCAGAGGAACAGGAGAGGCAGGAGAAGAGAGAGAGAAAGAGGGTGGAGATCCTGTCTTTGCGTCTGGGACCGTAACACATATTGTGTTTGGATATTTGATATAGTGAGTGGAGTAGGGCTAACCAAAGAAGATGAATGTGTAGAATATTTACAAAGCAAGAGAGAGGAAGCAGAAAGGAAGTTAAAGAGATGTGACATACTGGTTGCAGCAATAGCAGCACAAAAAAATCTTCTTATTTTTAGTATTTATATTTCTAATCCAAAGGGAAGGCTTTCTCTTCTTTTTGTAGCAAATAATCTTTAGGGATCTTACAAGTGTTTTGTTATGCTTTGTCCAGCTTAATATTATATCATATTTAGTCTGAAGTACAAGTAATTCATCATGTTTTCATGTTGAACATATCTTTAAAAGACTGCACTGCATTATCATCCAAAATGTAACTCAATGAGGTTCACTGTGATTGATCAGTTAAAGATGTCTCACATACAGGCTGGTTCTTATATTGTAGAAAAAGGAAATTAAACCACTGACTCACCTGTAGAGATTCATTGCATGTTGGCTTTGTTGTTATTGTGAGCTCATTACAGAAGTATATAGATGAGAAAGCACAAAACCCTTTTTTGAGCGCTGCTCAGTTTGCATGTTAAAATTGAAGGCACAGGCACGGATTTGGAGAAGCAGATACAGATTTGAGCGCACTCATAATCTCGGGTCTTTTGGCTTCTGAGCACAAGGTCATTTGTCACCATTTTTGTTCATCTTTCACCATGCCCATTCTGAAAATAGTCATAATAATAACATTAATTATCATCATTATTTGTTTGAGCCATTCGTTTGTTGAATTCTACATGGCGTCAGATCAGATCACAGTAAATGCAACACCCATCAGACTCATTGGATGTCTATTTAGTAGTGACAATGACCCTCATTCATAGATGTTTTTCTAATAATAATTCTAACTTCTGTGTTTGCTTATTGTTTGTTTACCTAGTTTTGAAATTCTAACAGCATAGCTCGTGAACACAATGCTGACGCTCAAGTATCTGATGCCTGGAGATTCTTTACCAGCATCTTAACACGCCAGCCACAGAGAAATATAGGTTAAACTGGAGAAATGCAGAAAGTGACATGTTTGTTTCTGTTTTCGTTGTTCATCGCTTATGTGTGTCTCTTAGGCAACAGGATGATGTCCAAAAAAGACGAGCAGAGGTTGTTCAGCAACGGGAGGCTGAGAGACCAATGGGAGAAGAGAGCTGAGAGCATTGCGGACCAGTGCAAACAAGAGGCTGAATGGAAAGAAAAGAGCTCTGTCAAAGTGTGAGAGTAAATTATTTTATAACCATAAGGCAACAGTTCACACAGTGAGGAAAACCTCAGCATCATACAAATTAATCTTACAATACAGTACGGACCTTGAAAATGTAACTGTGGCTACAGGCACCTCAAAAACTGGAGCAGAACTGGCTGGAAGAGTTCAGGGTTTTGCTGTCACTCAGCCATCCAATGGCTATGATACAATGAATTATCATAAAAAGAAAGATTATTTGAGGGCAAGAAAACCTTCCTGGCTAGCTAACTCCACAGACTAGCTACCAATTGTTGGGGTTTGTTAGCAGTAGCATGACATGCACACGACTTTTCTTCATAGTGAGAATTTTTGAGGGCGTTAATGCATTTATTTCAGATTCAGAATTTAGACTGTCACATACTATTTGTTTTTATTACATTTATTATCTTTTATTTAAAGTGGAAATCTCAAAGATTTTCATTTAAATAATTGTCTTTTATGTCACCGTCAACAAATGAGGTAACACTGTAATGATTGAGTCTATAGCCTACTGATGATTTTACAGTTTTATCAACACAAGTAACACGAGTCACTAACAGTTAGTGTAGTTCAAAAACAAACCTGCAATTACCATGAATTGCAATAGGTGTTCGCCAAAGATAATGAAACAAAGATATTCAATTTTGCTGCTTTAAATTCCATTTAAATAATAAATGCAATACAACAAGTGAAGTGTGATTTCATACACATTTGGTGTCACCTAATAGGCTTTTTTCACAGCAAATATTTAACCTGTCATAGAAGTAGTAATATACAAAGTACACAAGAATGTACACATCTAATGCAGTTAAACCTCAGTATGCAACACTGGTGCTATGGCCTTGTGAAGGTGGTTTGACATTTAAAATAATCGTCATTTGAGAACAATATAGTGAGTGATTTTCTTTCGTTTGTTTTTGTATCTGCAGACTTTTTTCAAAGTGGAATTATCACTGGTCGATTGTTGCCAATGGAGATGAGGCGAAAGGTGAGATGTCTGACTTCAGGAAGCTCACCAGCGGCACAGATGAAATGGATAAAAACAAACCGAAAATTAAATTCAAAATCGTCCCTCCTCCTCCCAAATTTAAACCTGAGCCTCCGCTGCCCCCGCCTCCTCTCAGGAGGACAGCTTCTCCCAAACCTCGCAGGCCAAAACGCAAAGTAGAGGTGGATGTCTTCCGGCTGTGTTGGAAAGAGTCCTGGATGAGCCTGAAACCTCCAAAGTATCTTTACCTGAGAGCCAAAGAGTCCAAAACCAGTATCCCAGGATTCACAACCATAGAGCTGATTAACAACAGGAAGTACAAATCAAAGATGTACAGATCAGAGGCTGGAGTGACATGTACTACTGAATGGATTAATTCCTACAAACAGGTACTGACACACACTCATATCTTCACATTAAACATATTAAAACCCAGATCCTGTTTTCAGAGGGTTGCAGCCATGTTTTTTCCTCATGACCAAGTCACAGTTGATGTATGTTGGCTTGCCAAGACGGAAGAGAAGGTGCTCTTCAAAAGCATATGGACACACCAGTCATTATAATAGTTGTTTCTAAAACCATGGGTATAAATCTACAACAGCCTTAACTCTTCAGGAAAGACTTCCCACAAGATTTTAGAGTGAGCGCAGCCCCAAAGTAAGTTTTAAAAAATGCACAATTACCAATCAAAGCGTCTCACACGGAGGCCACGAAACTTACAGGAGACGTGACCAGTGGCGGCTGGTGAAAAATATTCTAGGTGGGGCTGTATGTGCCAGAAGCTTTAGGTAACTATCCCAATAAAAGAACCCAAACCAAAAGATACCATTGTTTTAGGGATAAACAATAATTATTTAATTGCCCTTTAGAAATCAACAGTTTGACAGATAATGACAATGATATGAGATGTATATTAGTGAATACTCTTAATACAAAATTTAAGTTCTTGAGACATTTACAGGTGGATCATGATTAAAAATAACTATATACTGTCAAGGATTTGCAAGGTAAGTAAGACCCAAATGCAGTCAACTCTTGGGAGACGGTGCAGGCAGGTTTATTTAACCAAAAATCAAGACGTGAACGTGACATGAAGAGACATGAACAAACCCTGAACTAAACAGACGAACCAACTCACCATGACAAGAAGCAACACACAGACACACAAGGAAACCAATACAAAATAAAACCGGAAGTGCAAAAAGTCCAAAATAAAACTAACAAAAAGTGTCTGCCATGGCAAAACATGACAGAACCCCCCCCCCTTAAGGGTCGAATCCCAGACGACCCTCAACCAAAACACAACTCGGGCGGGAGGAGGGATCCAGGGGCCAGCATCTTCTGATGCTCAGTGGAAAACAGGGCAACTCAGGGGGTCGAGGCAGAGGCCTTATGGCCAGGCTTGGCAGTTAAGTGGGGCGACCCGGAGATCGGGCAAACGGACGGAGCTGTTCTGGAGGCCGCCGGTGAAGACGGGGTCTCTCCGGAAGATGGCGTCGCCCCTCTGGAGGGTGAGCCGGAGGACGGCGACGAAGACGTGGTCTCTCCGGAGGTCGAGCCGGAGAATGGCGTCGCCCCTCTGGAGGGCGACCAGGAGCCGACCTGGTACCAAGGGCAGTAGTCAGCTGGACGACCGTCAGGACACGAGGAACAAAGATCGGCCAGACCACAGGAGGCGGCACAGAGTCAGGGACCACCTGAGGCGGCATAAAGTCAGGGACCACCGGAGGCGGCACAGAGTCAGGGGCCACCGGCGACGGCACGGAGGCAGAGACCGCCAGAGGCGGCGCCCCGGCAGTCAGGGCAAGAATCAATGGGGGTGGCGCCCTGGCAGGAACCACGAGTGGGGGTGACGTCATGGCTGGAGCCAGGAGAGGTGGTGACATCACATCAGGAACCAGGAGAGGCGGTGACGTCACAACAGGAACCAGGAGAGGTGGTGACGTCACACCAGTAGCCGTCGCCGACGCTGCTGGAGAACACGAAGCAGCGGCCGTAGACACCACAGGAAAGACAGGACTGGTCGTCGACGCCGCCGGGGAACACGGAGCAGCGGCCGCCAACACCACAGTAGAGTCAGGAACAGTCGTCGACGCCGCTGGAGAACACGGAGCAGCGGCCGTTGACACCACAGGAAAGACAGGAGTAGTCATCGACGCCGCCGGGGAATAAGGAGCAGCGGCCACCGACACCACAGGGGGGACAGGAACAGCCGTCGACGCCATCTGGGAACACGGAGCAGCGGCCGTCGAAACCACAGGAGCGACAGGAATTGGCCGGATCGCCAACAGGAAACAAGGAGCAGGGATCGGCCGGACCACTGACCGGGAACCAGAGTCAGGAGTCAGCTGGACCGCCGACAGGACAGGAGGGACAGGAATCGGCCGGACTGCCGATAGGGAACGAGGAGCAGGGATCGGCCGGACCACTGACCGGGAACCAGAGTCAGGAGTCAGCTGGACCGGCGACAGGACAGGAGGAGCAGGGGAGACTTTGTCCAGCCCACCCAATTCAGGAGCCAGGGAAGAATCGACCAGGACCCCCGATGCTGAGACAACTGATGCGCCAGCCGGGATGGTCGACCCAGGAAGTGGGGCAGGAGCCGACGAAACACCAACTGGAACCCCCGATGCTGGAACAGCTGATGCGTCAGCCAGGGTAGTTGGTGAGGGCTCCTTCTCACAGGGGAGTAGAGGTTCTAGACACCGGGGTAGCTGGGGCTAGGGCTGGAAGCTGGGGACCTTGGACTTTGGCCTGGGCCGGAAGCGAGAAACCTGGGGCTTAGGCCGAGGCCGAGCCTCCCCATGGCGACGGGAGCCATGATTACCTCGCCTACTGTGGCCTCCACGAGATCCCCTGAAGATTGCCAGGCGAGTTCCCCAGAAAGGGGACATTTTTCAACACAGGTGAAACACATTAGGGTGCAAAAAGTGCAAAAAGTCCAAAATAAAACTAACAAAAAGTGTCTGCCATGGCAAAACATGACATATACAAAGAAAAACTGTGTCATAGGAACATAAAATGTAGCAATTGGATTAAATACATTAGTGAATACTCTTAATACAAAATTACAATATTATTGTATATTATTATAATATTTACAGGTGGATGATGATTAAAGTTAACTATACACTATACAGAAAAACTGGCATAGGAACATAAAATGTACCAATTGGAGTCTAACCAGCATTTATGTCTCACCCCCTTGAAACCTGGGGACTGTGTGCAAATACTGAGTTGTATATGTGTGGGTTTTTTTTGTGTGATTGATTGAGTGAGGGAGTGAGTGAGTGAGTGAGTGAGTGAGTGAGAGTGAGTTTGAGAGTGTGTGTGTGTGTGTGTGTGTGTGAGTGAGTGCTCTTATTTGTACATGAACTTTGCTCTTCGGTCGTTCTGAGTAGCAAACTTCTTTTAGCATAGCCAGTGCGTTCAGGCGGTCTTGTGCCATGTGCCTAAGGAATGTTTTTATCCTCTTTAAAGTAGAGAAGCACCTCTCTGATTCTGCTGTAGTCATCGGTGTGGTGATGAGAATCTTAAGAAGACTTACAGTCTCGCTGAATGTGTCCTGGAGGTTGTTTTCCATGAAAACCTGGAAGAGAGCCAGTGCACCACTGCAAGCCTTGAACTCTTCATTTTCATACACCAGGGACAATTCTGTCTTCAGTTTGGCCTTGTCCAGTGTGTGGTAGAATTCCACAGTGGTTTCCAGCGCTGAATCCGGGAACTTTGCACTGTGTTGGGGGAACAAGTCTCCTTGCAGCAGAGTGGCACTGATGAGGTGCTTGGTGAAAGACATGCCTCAGAATGGTATCAGATACCTATGAAATGATGCATCATTTTAAAAAACAGTCACTACACATAATAAACAGTAGAATTAAATGTTCATATCTCACCATGTAAATATCATTAGTATCTCCTTACAAGCTGACCATATAATTGTATGAAAAACAAGGAGAGGTTATTGTTAAATATCATAAATATGAAAAAACTACATCTAAACATTTCGGCGTCTTTGCTTTCTTCAGTAGCTTTATACAGGAATTGAAGACAAACAAAGATACCGAAGGTAAAAGCCTCATGTCCTGTATAAAGAACAATGTTACAGCTTACCTCTGTAGCTAGCTGGTGCTGCTCCTCTTGGCCTAGTGCCTTCCGTTTCTTTGTGGATGGCTGCTGCACAGATGGAGGAACAGAGTCCCTGATACAAAACAGAAGATACATAAGTCACTGTGCACAATTACAGCTTAAGAAACCTACATGCTGGAGATATAAAATTAGTCCAGCACTGTGTATTGTCACTACATTAATACATTTCTACTAGCTCATCCCAACTGGATTTAAAATTGTGAAAAATGGCTAATTATTATTGCTAAAATTATGAGTTATTCTACTGTGTTCAGACATGTAATTTATCTTTGTCCTTTCCATAAACATTATATCAGTCAATGTGAAAAATGACATAGCTACCTGATAGCTTGTATGCTGTTGGTGAACCTCTGAATGACTCCTTTGATGTAGTCAGAGTCGATGTTCCTCTTCTGCAGCTGGTTCAACAGCAAGTCTACATGTGCCATGATCTTGTGAAAAAATGCCAGGAAAAAACAAAAATTTTCATCTTCCAGCATTCTCTCAAAACCCCAAGCCTCAATGCAGTTGTTGCATCAAATTCACCTTTCTCTCTGATGGTCTGAAAACACTTCAGGAGGTCATCCTTGTGCTCATAAATGGTGTTAACAGCACAACTGTGAAAGTTCCACCTTGTTGTTGAAGGTCAAGGAAGTCTGCGTGCAACCACTTGACCAAGCACAGCAGTTCGCTTGAATGACCTGGAGAAAAATGCAGCAAATCCACCAAGATCTGAAAAAAAAGCGCCGACCTTGGTGATGTGGGATGTTGCCTGCTGCATTATCAGGTTCAGCTGATGAGCATAACAGTGAACGTAGTGGGCACTCCCATACACGTCTTGAACCTTGCGCTGCACGCCACCTGTGGCTCCACTCAACACGGCAGCTCCGTGATAGACCTGGGCGATTAGTTTTCCCCGTTGTCCCTCAGGAAGAATAGTCTTCAGCCTTTCCAACACGGCAGTGGCGACTGTGTCAGCGGTCGTGTTTGGAAGCTGCAATCCTGTGTCCTTATCCAGCTGCTCGGCTCTGCTAGTCCTGCCTAGCATGGCGAGCTTGATGGCACTGTTCATGTGCACCTTCGAGAATTCATGTTTTTTAATCCGCTGATAAATGTTTTAGGTCTTTAACTCCTGTTACAGTCCATGTAGTATCTGTCCCCAGCATTTTAAAAAGTAAACACGGGAAGCAGAATACTGCATTTGCAAAACTACATCCAGTTAGCCAAGCCTTCATGTCATACCAGTTCAGAGAGAAGCTCCTCTGGTGAGTTTTACCTTTCTCCTGTGTCTGCTGTGTTAAATTCAGACTGGGCTTCTCAGGTCCAAGTTCTTTAACACAAAGTTCTTCCCCAAACTTCCCCTTTCGAAGGGGTTTAGCAAGAGAGATTTTACAAAATTTAGGGGTAGCTGAAGCACTGTGTGTTCTTGTTCTTCTACTTGACGCCGCCATCTCGATTTCCCGCACTTGTTTCTGGTTGCTAGGATACTTATAGGCTTGGGGCGATATTTTCAGCGCCCCAAGTTCATCAAATTTGATGACGCTAATTGGCTAAATTACCCGTTGCTATGTGGTTTTTTTTTGGCTCAGCAACAGTCTCCCATTGGCTGAGCTGCTGCAGTGCTGGGGTGACTTTTCTAGAGCCCCAGGAGAGGGGAAATGACCATGGACACAAATTACCCCCTATATAATGGTTCATATTATATATATGGCTCGTTCTTGATAATTTAAAAGACATTTATTTGTAGAATAAGCAGTTATTACTTATTTGAACGATTATTTTTGAAAAAAAAAAAAAATCACTTTCCATCAGGGAGGGCTGCGCCTGCGCCTAGCGCCCCCTATTGGCCAGCCGCCACTGGACCGTGATCCGTTTTACCATCTCTCGCTCTCTGCACTGCGTGTGTGCTCTGTGATGACATCACTCTTTGCAGTTGTGCGTCTCCTCAGTCATTTTCCTCATTTTTCATGAACTAAGAAAAACAGCCCTGTTTTCAGTTTTGTGACGATGCATCTTCCAGCTAACATAATTAGCTTGAGAAGTAGGAGACCATGAAGGACAACTAAATCATCCCTTTATCTGAAAAACTCTGAACCCCAAGCAGTTTCTGGCCGTTTTTACCACATTTTTCACTGCAATATAAAGTCCTGTTCCTCAATTGAAACAGCACAACCATGGCTAGAAGTAGAGAGCCCAAAATGTCTTTTGTGTAGCATAACACATTTATAGTACCATAAATTACTAAAAATAAACAAAAAGAAATATGTTGTTCTTTGATAATTTATATGGAAATTCTTTAAAAAAAAAAATCTAGGCGATATATATAACCTTGTTTCAAGTGCACTTAAGTGTTAGGAATGAAGGAAAAATAATTTGAGGGCTCCATATGCTGTACATGCTGAACTATTGACATGTTTATAACTGTAAAAACCAAGTGACTTCAACTATTTACATATAATTCAAAGCAACTATATACAACACTTCTACTACAGGCATGCAGGGGAACCATAGTCATGCCAGTCTGCATCAGTTCCTGTCTAATATCAGGCACAGTGCAGCACCACCACACTTGCTGCACTTAGGAGTTAGACACCTATTATAGAGATAAAATATGGTAATGGACTATGATAAATTATTGACATATTTCAGACTCGCGACTGCAACGTCGTTCCCATCCCAAGAGGCGAAGAAAATCCCAAGTCTCTTGAAAACCTGTCAGAAGCTATTACATTATTTATAAATATAACCCAGACACATATTATAGAGATACAGCAGCTAAATTTTTTTTTTTTTTTTAAAAAGGTCTGAAATAGGACGATATAAGCCCTAGTTACACTGACGGCTTGGAATTCTCGTCTGAGTCGCTTGAAATCCGCTCATTTTCTTCGTCCTCACAGCTAAAACTATCTTCCAGTAACTTACTAACATCTGTCTTCAGTCTATATCCTTTTTGTGTCATGATAAATGTGTTTTAGAACTCAAACCTTTTACGTTTCATATGTCTCCCCTTCCTCATTCACCCACGATCTTCCCACGGCGTATGTCCCTCATGGTGAGTTCAAGGGACCGTTACGGTAAGGAACGTTTCGGTTCCCTCACTCTTTACAGCTTCTGGCTATGATAAATTATTATTTTTATTCATTTTTCAAAGAAAGGTGGTTTTTCGATGCCGTGCACAGCCGTGGGGTTCAGGGATTTAACAGATACAGCAACAATTTCTTTTACAAAAAGGAAATTGCATTGTGGGACAATAATGTCTCATATTCAGTATATATGCATATTCAGTCTGCACACCACTGACAATAACCTACAGGTTAAATATGCTACTACATGCATAGTAATGAAAGTATTCTCTAGTATAGAACTGGAACACAAACTAGATGTTGAGTTTCCAGAGTGATTTTGAGTTTGAACATCCAAAGCAAAAAGCAGCAGTAGCTTTCATTCATCCACTGAGGAAGACAAAGGGTTTGTGTTGATATTTGTGTGAAGAGAAGAGCTGCCCCTCGTCTCAACCACTGGAAACAACATCTGTCAAACTAATTCATCCATGACCTCACCAGACCAGAAGAGAAGACACACAATTATGAGATAGATACAAAGTGACCAGTTAAGATTTTGTAAACCATCTTTTGTTGTCGTTGTTCTTTCCAGGTGAAGAGTCCAGGCTATTCGGAGCTCTCTGAGGAGAAACAGTTCCAGTGGGAGATTTTGTTTGATAGAGAATTAGTTTGCAAAGCTAAATTAGCAGAATATTCTCTTCCCATCTGGGCCGGTACATGGAAGATCATGAACTTTGCCTTCAGACAGCAGAAAAAGAACTGGGATTGTATCTGGCCTGATTACCCACAAAACCTCAGCGACAAGTCTGATGAAGTACAGCAATTAAAGGAGCAGGTGGGGATCATCATGATTACAGTTACTGTTTTCTTGTTGTTGTTTTTTGCTCTTTCAGTTTTTCCACTTAGAATCAAATTAAGACAGAAATGCTAACACAAGCTGTGTGTGTAAGTCAGTGGCCAGATGCTACATGCAACCAGGACTGTAATTGAAAATGTACGTTGTGATCGACAAACAGGATGAGCTTTTGGGCTGGGAGGACTCATGGAAACTGTCTGGGACAGAACTTGAAGCAGAAGACATCGCAGATGATGAGACACCAACCGCAAGCTTCTTAAGCACTGACACCACAGTGATGATGAGGATAAATGATGTGTTCCTGCCTGACTGGAGCATCTCCTGGCTGCTTTCTGCAGCTCCTCTAGAAGAAGTCAAAGAGCGCGAAAGAAACTGGAGCTCCAGCTGGGGATACAGGCAGCAGATCAGGTGGGGTGCTGCTGAGTGTGTCCTATGGCTGATGCAGTTTTCTTTGGCACTCAATCCCAGGCCCCTACTGAGGATATAGCTTCATTTTTTAAAAGAGGCTCATTCATTTCTATCAAATGTTACTCAAACAGTTGGAAATGGTGAATTTGTTCAGGACTGTTTTCATTGAATTAATCTCTATTTTGAGCTCTATTGCACAGAGGAATCAATATATCAGGGTCTGGATACACACACACTTGTTAATAGGATATTGTTGGTTTTGGGTGCAGAGAGCAACACAAAAGTAACCAAAGATTCTGAAACATTAACTAACCATCATATAACATGATCAGCATCATGATCATGTACAATGCTGGAGTGATTAACTGCCCGAACAAAGTTCTTCCTTGCTCCTCCTGTGCTTAGATTATAAGTGCCTCTCCCCATCCCCAAACTTTAGTATCACAGTACTTATTTTGTGTAATTTAATTAACAAAATTGTGCAAATGGTGCAGTGGTTAGCACTGTCCCCTCACAGCAGGAAGTTTCTTGGGCCTGGGGCCTTTCTGTGTGGACTTTGCATGTTCTCCCTGTGCTTGCAACAGTATGCTAAGGGAACTCCGGCTTCCTCCCACAGTCCAAAGAGTTGCTGGTTAGGTTAATTGGCGACTCTTAAGTACCCGTAGGTGTGAATGTGAGTGTGACATGTCAGCCCTGTGATAGACTGGCACCCAATGTCAGCTGGGATTTGCTCCATCCCCCTGTGACCCTATAAAGATATGCAGTATAACTAATGTGCACAACATACTATAAACTCTCTTCTTGAAAAGTTTCCATTTAATAAGCTGGTGTTTCAGTCATAGATGTTCTTCTGTGCTTTCAACACTTCTGTGCAATAACTGCATTGTTTTTATGAATACTTTTTGGCAGGATTGTGTGTCATTGCACTGTGTGAGAGAAAATGTCAAAATGCTGCATCACAAAATTACATTTTTTGCACAAAATGTGTCATGAGAAAACAATTTATGTTCATGTTAATGTTAACAATAATTCAAATATTGAAATTACTGACATACATTAGTTGCAAGAAATTAATTCCATGATACAAATGTCAACTCAGGTATTATACAGAACATTTATTATAGTGCTACAGAGCTTTGTGGAGTTAGAATACAACTAGACTTCAGAGACGAGACTTTAACACATAATGCTTGTTAAAACATGAACATTTTTCTGAGAAGTATCCCTTATCAGAAGAACTGAAAAATAAACTTCTTTGTGCTTTCTGTGCTACACTTGTCTTGTTACATACAGTATACTGTGATACTGATATGTCCGTAATAAGCCTATATCGAAAGTCATCACATTGTTTTGTGACTGCCACACATCAGTACCATTACAAATCACTGCTGATGTTTCATCTCTATGGTTAAGGTTTGGCACAAACACTACTTGGTTAGGGAGAGAACAGATAGTGGATTGGCCCATATCCAATTTAAGCAACATATTGTCATCATAAACATGTTCTACTGTTTATCAAACTGATCTGATCAAACTAATACTCAAACTATATCCACAGGTGGCGCAAGGCTTCACTGGTGGCCCATCATGAACACAGTGACATGATGATGAGGAGACGTAGAAGCACAAATCTCCTCCTCACATCACAGCTGGACGACAAGATCATAGACAGTACAGAGTGGACGGAAGCCTGGAGGACTCCGAGAGGATGGATGCAACCAGAGGAGGAAGAAGAAGAAACGGAAGTGGAGGAGGATATGGATGACATAGGAGAGGAGGAGGATGAAGGAGTAGATGAAGAGGAGGAGGAGAATGAGGAGGGAGATGTTGATGAAAATGAGAAGCACAAAGAAGTAGACAAGGAAAAGAAGGACAAAGACAAAGAAATTAATGACGATGAAGGGGATGAAGCAGTAGAAGAGGAGGAGGAAGGAGAGGAGGAGGATGAAGGAGTAGATGAAGAGGAGGAGGAGAATGAGGAGGGAGATGTTGATGAAAATGAGGAGCACAAAGAAGTAGACAAGGAAAAGAAGGACAAAGACAAAGAAATTAATGACGATGAAGGGGATGAAGCAGTAGAAGAGGAGGAGGAGGAGGAGGAGGATGACATAGGAGAGGAGGAGGATGAAGGAGTAGACGAAGAGGAGGAGGAGAATGAGGAGGAAGATGTTGATGAAAATGAGGAGCACAAAGAAGTAGACAAGGAAAAGAAGGACAAAGACAAAGAAATTAATGACGAAGGGAATGAAGCAGTAGAAGAGGAGGAGGAGGAGGAGGAGGATGACATAGGAGAGGAGGAGGATGAAGGAGTAGACGAAGAGGAGGAGGAGAATGAGGAGGAAGATGTTGATGAAAATGAGGAGCACAAAGAAGTAGACAAGGAAAAGAAGGACAAAGACAAAGAAATTAATGACGAAGGGAATGAAGCAGTAGAAGAGGAGGAGGAGGATGAAGAAGTTAATGAGAAGGACATGGACAAAGAAATTAATGACGAAGGGAATGAAGCAGTAGAAGAGGAGGAGGAAGAGGAGGACAAAGAAACTAATGAGGAGAAAGACAAAAAAGTACATGAGGATAAGGAGGAAGAGGAGAAGGAAGATGAAGAAATAAACGAGAAGGATGAAGACAATGACGTGCATAAGGAGGAGGGATGTAACGATGAAGGCAAGGAGGATGCGTGTGTAGAGGAAGAGAAGGACAGGGACCAACAAGTACACAAGCAGGAGGAGGACAAAAACAAAAATAGTGAGGAGGATGAAGAAGATGAAGAGGACGACAGAGAAGCTGAGCAGGAGGAGAATAAAGAGGTAAAGGAGGAGAAGGAAAAAATGACAAATGAAAAGGAAAATGAGGAGGAAAAGGAAGAGGAAGAGGAGGAAGAAATGGTACATAAAAAGGAAGAGGAGCAGGAGCAGGAGGACGGAGAAAATGAGGAAAAGAAAAAAGATGTAAACAAGCAGGTGGTGGACAAAGAAGCAGATGAAGAGGATGAGGATGATGAAGAAGTAAATGAGGAGGATGAACATGGGGAACTAGACAAAGAAAAGGAAGAGAAAGATAAGGAAGAGAAGAATGAAGTACACAAGGAGGAGGACGAAGAAGACGAGCAAAAGGAAGAAGAAGATGTAGACGAGGAGGAGGACAAAGAAGTAAATGAAAGGGAGGATAAAGAAAATGAGGTGAAAAATGAAGAATATGAAAAGGATAAAGACGGAGATAATGTTGGTGAAGAAGTGGAGGAGGAGGAAGGAGAAGACAAGGATGAAATGGACAGAGACCAGGAGAAAGACGTAGAAGATGAAGAAGAGCACAGTAAAGAAGTGAATGTGGAGGAGGATGACACTAATGAGAAGGACAAAGAGGAAGTACACAAGAAAGAGAAGGACAACAATGAGGAGGAGGAGGAGGATGAAGTCAATGATAAAGACAAAAAGGAAGTACAAAAAAAAGAGGACAACAATGAGGAGGAGGAGGATGAAGTGGAAGATGAGGAAGAGGAGACTGAGAACGATGAAATGGCCACCGCAGGGGACGAAGACAACGATGAGAAAGTGGACAAGCAGGAGAACAGTGAGGAGGAGGTGGAGGAGGAGGAGGAGGATGAAGTTGAAGACGAGGAGGAAGAGACTAAGGCCCATGAGAAATTGGACAGGAAAGAGGAGGACAACAATGAAGAGGAGGATGAAGTCAAGGATGAGGAGGAGGAGACTAAGGATGATGAGAAAGTGAACAGGAAGGAGGAAGACAACAATGAGGAGGAGGAGGATGAAGTCGACAATGAGAAGGAGGAGACTGAGGATGGTGAGAAAGTGGACAGGAAGGAGGAGGACAACAATGAGGAGGAGGATGAAGTCGACAATGAAAAGGAGGAGACTGAGGATGGTGAGAAAGTGGACAGGAAAGAGGAGGAAAACAATGAGGAGGAGGAGGATGAAGTCGACAATGAGAAGGAGGAGACTGAGGATGATGAGAAAGTGGACAGGAAAGAGGAGGAAAACAATGAGGAGGAGGAGGATGAAGTTGAAGACGAGGAGGAGGAGACTAAAGACTATGAGAAAGTGGACAGGAAGGAGGACAACAAAGTAGAAGAAGGAAAGGAGGAAAAGAAGTCACGTAAACGAGTCAAACGCAAACCCGATGTCCCGCTCCACCTGCAGTTCCATAAACTATACACCTCCTTCTCCTCCTGGAAGCAGTCATGGATGGTGGCGGTTGCTCACAAAGCAGGAGATGAGAATGAAGAGGAGGTTGAGGAGGACAAGGAAAAGGAGGAGTGGCAGGCTTGGAAAGAGTCATGGAGGATTTGTCGCTGGAAGAAACCGGACGAGGACGAGGTGATGTGTTTCTCCACCAAGCACCGGAGTCAGAGATACATGGGACTGACGCTTGAAGAAAATGGTATGACAAAAAGGGAATGGAATCTCAGCTGGAAGATGAGCAAGACTGCAGCAAAGGAAGAAAACGCTGAAGAAGAAGATGAAGACGAAGGGGATGACATTAATTTAAGATTATGAGATGTGAAGTAGGGCAGGGACATTTTGAGAATGTAGAAACACAGCAAAGTTGGAGGGGCTGGTTTCAAACCTCAATACTGAGGTATTGAATGTGTTACAATATGTTCATGGCAATTCAATATCAAAGTATCTAAACTATACCAATGTACCATGGCAGACACTGACTATCTGCTCAGATTCACTTGTTGATACTTTTATCAGCTACTTCTTCGTTTCAACCTAAATTTTACAATTTGTGTAGTTTAGATTCTTGGGAAACTTTATTTTTATAGCTTGGGTCATCGGGTCTGTTGGTTATGACACCATCTTACTCACCACAGGAGGCTAAGGGTTAGGGACATCCATAGCGTGGCATTCAGGATACATCCACACTAATATTTTTTGATTTTAAAACTGTGTTTTCAACCAAAAATTACCAACACACCTGAACACTCATACATCACATGACCATTCACATACTCATCATGCATCATGCGTGAGCCGGTGTAGATAGGAAGCAGATTATCTCTCTGCAGTTGATTAGTTGCAGTAAATCCTCTGAACGAGGAACAGCAAAGCTGCTACAATAGCTGCTAGCAAAGACAACAAGGTCAATAACACTGTAATTCATTATCATGTTGTATTCACCACTGGTAGTCGAGGCTGATGACACAATCAGGAGAGACTGTGGGTGTTATAGTTTTACAAAGGTCTCAGCCTGTCCAGACTACAACACAACCCCAGAGTTTTCTAAATAAAGCACAACCCCAAAGAGTTTGCAAACTAAAACGGGGCCATTTCTGAAAGTCTCCGTTTTTGAGGCTTGAAAACTCCGGAGTCATGTGGATGGGAGGAGGAAAAGTAGGAAAAGCGATGCATCTTGAAACGAAAATGGAGTAGTGTGGACGCAGCCTCAGTTGTTCACATGAAAACTGACACAAACCAGTTCAATCCTTGGCTCCTTTCCCATCTGCACACACCTGGCCAATCATGGTGTAAAATGGGTGTGAATGTTGGATCATTACAGAAATGTTCGGAAACAGACCCTTCCCCAGTCTCATGTTGGAAAGGTGTTGGGAGGGTTTCCAAAGTTATTGACCGAGTATAAAGCCTGCATAAGTACAGCGTGATAAAACAAAGGGTAAGTGCAGACTATGAGATTTTAGTTAGTGTGCTTGTACATCACCATGAGAACTGTCTTGTTTCTTGTGCTTAAGCTGCCATTGTGTTTCTTGTACCATTGTAGCCAATTGCCTTGACCTCTGTCACAACATGCTAATGTTAGCTAACTAACTTCAATTGCTAGAAAGCTAAGTTCCAACCAATATCACTTCATTGTCATTTTGAACAGTCTCGCCAACTAATTAATTTGATACAAAGACAGTCAGCATGTTGAGGTAGTTACATTCTGGGAATATGAAAAATCTCTAAGTGACGTGATGCTGTGTCACTATATGTAGAACGTGTCAAGTGAGATAATTTTTGATGGTGTAGATGCACAATTCAGTCTTAACAGTTTGTATAATGATGAGCATTTTTACAGCATTGTTTAAATATGAAATATTAAACTGCAACTTTTATTAAAGTTATGAACCATAAATGTATCAAACAAACTAATCTGTGTTGTTGTGTATGTGACAAACCTTTATTATATTTAGCATTACAGTACCAAGTAGCAACAAATATTTAACAATAATTACTGATAGTTGTGGATGGTTCAGGATCTGAACACACAGCAGCCCAAATCTGCAGCCAGCAGTAGATGGTGTGACAGTTTAATAGAAATAAACAATGAAAAATGTTGATGAGGTCATTGTATGACTATATCAATTAGAAACCATTAATCTCATGCCATAAATGGTCACATCATATATTCATATCTGGAATATGATCAGGGTGACTTTTGAACACTGGAAATAAATCATGTATTCATCCCAGCAGTAGCCCCTGTGGCACTCAAAATTTCCCTGGAATTTTCTAGTTATCCATTGTTGCTCAGCTGTCAGAGAAGTGAATACTTGCCACCAGAACGAAGTCACGTGACTCTTGTTCACCCTCGTACTGAGAGAGACAGAGCAAGGTGCAGAGAGCAGCAAACAGGTAGGAGGTTCATTCAAATGAGGCAGCACAAAAAGCCTCAGTTGTTGGCATTTTGGTGGTAAATTAACAATGTCGTTTCTGGTGGAACATCTCTTTGAGGCCAGTCTGGTGATTTTATCAGCAAGGGTAAAGTAAATGTTCAGCAATGACAAAATAATGCTTCAAACTGTTTTAAGTAAACACTCTCCAACCAGTAGATGTGTTTGTTTAACATGGCATCAAAATCAATATTTATTGTGGTTAAAGCAGGACAGTTGTTAAATTCCTATTCACCTATAAATTAATCTGATTCTTACATTATCTGTTCTCCACAGCTTTAAAAGCTCCTCCTTCAGTTCAATAAATCCCTGTAGCACCTGAAGGCAGCAGGACACATGTTGATAAATCTGCACCCTATGATTTGCCAGACCAAAGTGCAATGACATTGCACATGGCTCAGATCCAAATGACGCCAGGCAGTGACAGAACAACCACACATACTTCTCTGCACATCAGACTGGTTGGTTATAACTCTACTTTTGCCTTCATTACAGCAATTTAACTGAGTTATTGCTTCCTCTTCAACTTTCTTTTTTCATGTATTAGTCTAAAAATACATAACAGCGCAAATGATATATATGATGATAGTCCGGCAGCAATACCTGTCTCACTCTCATTGACACCTAATGTAATGGTCTTTTTTTTTCAAAAGAATCTCACTCTGTCTTCGCACTGAGCTTACTCACTCATTTTAAGGAATATCTGAATAAAATAGAGACTGTAGAAACTTCTGGCTTCAGTGTCTGTCACGGTCTTTTCGGTTTTTGAAAAGAAGTAACGGTTTTCTCATAATTTGCAGTTGTTTGAAGCTATGTAGAAGCCAAATTCTGGGCAGATTTTCACATTGCCATGGCAACGGCAGCTCCTGACCTGTGTGCATGCGTGCGTGCGCCTAGCAACCAGATAACCAACTCTCCAAGCTCCGCTAGCTTTACATTAGCCGCATGTTAGGTCTTAAATTACATTTAGTTAGGTCTTAAATATGTAAGTCCATTTACTGCTTCCTTCGTAGCTTTTTTTTTTGTTTTGTTAAAAGAGTGAATGAAGTTGTGACGGTCTCCGCTGAGACAGAGGAGAGGAGAAGCTACTAGCCCTCTCTCGCTGTCACTTCTAGTCGCGTTGCTCTCCTCCCCAGTAATGTTAAATTTAGCACAGAAAAAAACATAATAGTGGTAATTTAAATAGCGGTTCATGGGATTTATTAACCCTCAGGGGTCCCTCTGTCCTTTTCTGGGTTAGGGTTAGGGTTTTGTACCCTCTGGGGTTCCTCGCGTCCAAAA